>NW_015094510.1:29378063-29378555 GCF_001431845.1 Calidris pugnax
ATCATCTGGGAGGGACATGAGGGACCCCCATGTATGCTGGACAGCACGCTCCATACTATAAAACTCTCCAGGTTTTCTTCACAACTACTCATTCTTGGCGGACAGGTGCTGAACCACCTTGATCAATACAGAAAGGGAGCACCCGTTGCTGCCCTTCGGTCAGTGCAAGTACTCAGACGCAGCACACAGCAAACTACCCTTCCTATCACCTGGCTCCAAGATGACTAGATTGCATCCAGCGATGCTTTCTTGCTGCTTCTCCTGCAGTTCAGTGCTCTCTGGACTCAAGCAAACACCTCCTTTTCTGCCAGTCAGAACCTGGGTTTGGAGACCAGTTTTCCCCAAGCTCCAAAGGCTTGGAGAGCCCTTTATGAGGTCCCTTCAGAAGGGAAAATACAAGTGCCAGCCACAAGAGGGAAAAGAAATTGCAGGGCAGATCTGCAGGTCTTGCAATGATTGAGAGCGGATCTTTAAGGATGCTCTCTATAGAGC
>NW_015094510.1:29379664-29482132 GCF_001431845.1 Calidris pugnax
TCTGGTGAGACCTCACCTGGAGTATTGTGTGCAGGTCTGGAGCCCTCAGTATAGGAAAGATATGGACCTGATGGAGCAGGTCCAGAGGAGGGCCACGAGGATGATCAGGGGGTTGGAGCACCTCTGCTATGAGGACAGGCTGAGGGAGCTGGGGTTGTTCAGCCTGGAGAAGAGGAGGCTCCGGGGAGACCTAATAGCAGCCTTCCAGTACCTGAAGGGGGCCTACAGGAAGGCTGGGGAGAGCCTGTTTACAAAGGCCTGCAGTGACAGGACGAGGGGCAATGGCTTTAAGCTGGAGGGGAGCAGATTTAGATTGGAGATGAGGAGAAAGTTCTTTACTGTGGGGGTGGTGGAGCACTGGAACAGGTTGCCCAGGGAGGTGGCTGAGGCCCCTTCCCTGGAGATATTCAAGGTGGGGCTCGATGAGGCCCTGGGCAACCTGGTCTAGCTGGGGGTGTCTCTGCTGACTGCGGGGAGGTCGGACTAGATGACCTTTGGAGGTCCCTTCTGGCCTAGACAATTCTATGGTTCTATGATTCTGTGATTGTGCAGGAGTCAGCAGAGCATGGCCATGCAGGTGCAACTCTCCTGGCTGGTATCTGAAGTGTTTCAGAGGCAGTGCCATCTCTTCTTAGCCCTCTACACTGAAAAGGGAGAAAGGTCAGATTGCTAGACTCTCCTGTGGACTTTCTTACCATTTCCATGCAATTCATTTCCCTGCCTCTTCATTTACCAGCATTTGCTCCAGAGTGACTCGCTGCTGTTGATGGTGCCATGGCACACACAGCTGTCTAGTTGCTCTTGCTTCCTACAGACTTCCAATCTCTGCCAACACTTTGGAATACAAAGTTGTGGCCCTTTCTCTTTTCCTGCCTCTGATGTCCCACTGTCTGTTGCAAACAAAACACTTAATAAACAAATATATACTGCATGAGGAGGAGGCAATGCAGTGCTGCACACGCTCTCCCCTCGCCCTTCACTTCCATCCTTGCTTCCTTCCTTCCTCCCTTTCTTCTCCCTTTCTTTATTCTTTTCTTCCTTCCTTTCTTTATTTTTTCATTCCTTCCTCCCTTCCTTCATTGCTTCGTTTCTGTGTCTTCCTCCCTCCCTTCCCCTCTACCAAAGGTCACACAAAGGCTTGGGTTTGGGATTTTAGCTTCTCCTGACGTAGCTTCAACCACGTGGAGCCAAAGAAACAAGGCTGGCTCAAGCAAGCAGAAGGATGTTTTCTTCCCTCTGCGCATAGGGAAGGACTCCTCTGCAGCTCCCTGGGCCCCGCTCTTTGGGGCTGCTCTGCTTCTTGGAGTTTCCCCTCCACGTTTGAGAGGCTGGCGTCTAAGAGAGAGTGCCAAGAGTTGCCTCTGACGCAGCTATTTTGTGAAGAACCAAGCAGGGGTGAAGGTTGGACTTAGGGTCAAAAGAGAAACATGGAGTTGTGTGGCAACTGCCTCTCTGGACTCTCTTGCCAGGGTGCATCCCCTTTCTCCCTTTCCTGGAACAAGAGAGAGCCTTTCTTCTTGCACCCCAGCATTGGCTGGAGGAAACATGCCCTTCTCAGCCTCGTGGCAGTGGCACAGGGAGAGTGGCCCACCTGCAGAAAGAGGGTGGGAAAAATGGCAGATGGAAGCGATATGTGAAGGAAGCTTCCTGGGACACGTCCACACATCCTCAGGAGGAAAAAGGAGCTTGGCAAAGCTGACAACCTAAAAGGAGGCTGGAGAGAGGTGGTTTTGTGCTCTTCTCCAAAGGGTTATCAAAGATTGGAAAAGGCTGTCCAAGGAAGTGGTGGAATCGCCATCCCTGGACGTATTGAAAAGAAGGATAGACATGGTGCAGAGGTTAGGTTGAGGTGGTGCTTTGGGGCAGGGTTTAGTGGTGGCCTTGGCAGTGTGAGGTTGATGGTTGCACTGCATGACCTCCGAGGTCCCTGCCGCCCTAGGGGATTCTCTGAGTTGAGGATTCCGTACAGCTGCTGGTTAGGCCTGTCAGTCTAACCTCGATACCAGGGAAAGTCATGGAGCAGGTCATCTTGAATGCCATCAAAACCCACATCACGGGCAACCAGGGGATCAGGCCTAGTCAGCATGGGTTTATGGAAGGCAGGTCCTGCCAGACAAACCTGATCTCCTTCTATGACAAGATAACCAGATTACTGGACTAGGGAAAGGCTGTTGATACTGTATACCTGGATTTTCGAAAAGCATTCCATACTGTCCCCCATACAAATCTGGTGGAAAAACTGGCTTCACATGGCCTGGACGAGCATACGATCTGCTGGATCAAGCACTGGCTGACTGCAAGGTCAAATCCAGCTGGCGGCCGGTCACGAGTGGTGTGCCTCAGGGCTCAGTGTTGGGACCATTTCTACTTAACGTCTTTATTGACGATCTCGATAAGGACATAGGGTGTATCATCAGCAAGTTCGCAGATGACACCAAGTTAAGCAGGGGTGTTGATTCCCAGGAGGATAGGGAAGCTCTACAGAGAGACCTAGAGAGATTGGATCACTGGGCCAAGATCAATGGCATGAGTTTCAACAAGGGCAAGTGCCAGGTCCTGCACTTGGGCCACAACAACCCCATGCAGCACTAAAGGCTCGGGGAAGTGTGGCTGGAGCTGCCTGGAGGAAAGAGACCTGGGGGTTCTAATTGACAAGCGGCTGAATATGAGCCGGCAGTGTGCCCAGGTGGCCAAGAAAGCCAATGGCATCCTGGCTTGTATTAGAAATAGTGTGACCAGCAGAAGTAGGGAGGTGATTATGCCCCTGTACTCGGCACTGGTGAGGCCACACCTGGAGTATTGTGTCCAGTTTTGGGCACCTCAATACAAGAGAGATATCGAGGTGCTGGACCAAGTGCAGAGGAGGGCAACGAAACTAGTGAAGGGCCTGGAAGACAAATCATATGAAGAGCGGCTGAAGGAGCTGGGGCTGTTCAGTATGAGGAAGAGGAGGCTGAGGGGAGACCTCATCACTCTCTACAACTACTTGAAAGGACACTGTAGAGAGGTTGGGGCTGGTCTCTTCTCACAGGTAATTAACAACAGAACAAGAGGGAACTGCTTCAAGCTCCAACAGGGTAGGTTTAGACTGAACATTAGGAAGGAATTTTACAGAAAGAGTGGTCGGGCATTGGAATGGGCTGCCCAGGGAGGTGGTTGAGTCACCGTCCCTGGCTGTGTTTAAAGGACGTTTAGATGCGGTACTGAGGGATATGGTGTAGGGGAGGACTTTGTAGAGTAGGGTAGATGGCAGACTCGATGATCCCAAGTGTCTCTTCCAACCTAGACGATTCTATGATTCTATGATTCCTTCTTCACAAATCCAGCCACGTTATTGTAGAAGATGATCTGGTTGATCAGATGTGATTTATCCTGGCAAACCCATGCTGACTCTTCCCAGTCACCATTCTCTTCTCTCTGTTCTCAGAAACATGCTCCACAAAGAAAGAAATTCATGCTTAGGGGACAATGTGTAGCTGGAGAATGCAAGAAGGCATACCTACCCTTGTATGCATTCCCAGTTTCCAGCACACCTCAGGTTAGAGGCTTCCTGAACTAAAATTTGAATCTTTGTATTAATGAACTTTAGAGTATGTTTTTTCCCAATAATGCCTCTAGTAACTTTTCCCAAACTAATTGAACAGGTAACATCTCCAACAACCTATGACATTGAGAGTCACACTTTAATTTCATGCTCTGTGAAGATGTAGATGCCTCATCTTTAGGGTTGACAGACTTCTCCTGATCATCAGTCTTCTCTTTATATTCAGTGGAGAGAAGTAAGTTCCTAAGTAGAAGGAACAGGCAGGGTTGTTTTTTCCAAATCATTTATTTCAAACTGTTTGCTTGGAGAAGTAAATAAAAATCTCATTTTTTGAGATGGAGACAACATGGGATCAAGGACTTACACAGAATGAAAAAGCAGTTCCTTCCCCTGCCCAGTGACCCTTGTCTGGATTTATCAACATATTGAGGGATCATAATAATTTTTATTTCCACTTAGTTTTTCTTCAGAGTTCAAACACTTCATTATAATTATTTCACTTATACATAGAGTTTGCCCAGGGAGAGGTCAGGGAATTGGAAGTGCAGACTGAATGTCTAAGCCCAATAAATGCAGTTACTGAGTAGGTTCCATGAGATCCCTGAACCACACTGTTAGATAGTATCTCTTCTTATGGTAACTCAGACACATCTTTGCTGTAGGATGCCTTCTTTCCAAGGACTTTACAAACACTACATGCAAGCTGCTGCTTTCAGCTCCTGCCATTCGAGATGAGATCCACAATATGGTCATAACCACTTAACGCACAGTTATTAGTATTACCTGGACTAGGGCTAACATGCAGATTTTCACTTGAGACAACAGCTTCTTTAGTCACACACCCTTAGACTGTGCCTCAGAGCGCACACCACAGCCAGTTTTTGTGTGCACACTGTAATAACCACTTGAATAATCATTAATTTATACGCAGCGGTCAACTTCCTTTTTCCCACTGCAGAAAGGTGTGACATACTGAAGACTGAGTGATTTTTAATATCATAAGGGGCAGATGAGTGCTTTAATGTGTTCATTTTTTATACTTAGCTTTTACACAGTATTGCCACTTCACTGTTGACACTGGTCATTCCTATAAACATTTCTGGGAGCGGTCGAGCTCCTGTAATTGTTCAGCATTCACGAGACTTTATTTGTGATTAAACATCCCCTTTTCAAGTTAGATCCACAAAAAGCTGTCTCTGAAGGTAGGAGGCATCTAGCACTTGCAATTCATGGAAAAACATGATCTATTTCTGTCAAAATAAAAATATTTATATAGGCATTTAATGATAACATCTGTTGAGGCAGGTGTGCGTGTCTGTAATATAGCTGAATTTCATACATGTAAATGGGTAGTTGAAGCAGTACTATCTTCTTTTTAAAAAGAATTCTTTATATAGAAAGAGGATATATTCTTATGAATAAGTATTTTTTAAAATATTTGAATAGAAAATGTCCTGCTGCTGTTTTATTAGAAAAATCAGCAGCTAATCTTGAAGCATCTCATCTGAAATATCTGGATAGGGTGCACTTGCAAACACAAGGTTTTTATTTTTAATTATGGAGTGCAGCCAGCAATAACAAGATTTAAGGAAAATATTGCAGTTTAAGTAGATGTTACAGATATATTTTTTAAAGTAACAACTATAAACAGCAATTTCTGTATAATAAGTAGTTGCTTTATATAAGAATACAAAAGATAATATACTTCAGGGAAACTGCGTAAATGTATACCAACTATACCTCTTAGAGAGAAACGTTCAACTGAGAGAAAAAATTAATGAACCTGGTGGCTGATGTACCAAGTAAGTGACAGCTGAAAGAGGTCATTACTAATTTGTACTTCAGTGCTACTTTTTCTTGTGAATTTTAAAATGTTATTAACCTACAGGAGATTGCAAAAATGTTCATGACAGGAATTTTATATTTAAATAGAACGTGGAAAAGATTACAATATCACAATACCATTGGTGTAGAAGTTTTAAACTCTTAACTGCAGAGTATTGGAAGAAGATTACATTATAATTCACCTTAAGTACTAAGTTGAATGAAGTTTCTATCCTGCTTTGAGTGAAGGGAATAATAAAATTGTGGTTAACTTCCTTGGGGACAGGATCAAGCCCTGTCAGGCTAAGGATGATAAATCAAAATAATATATCAGCAGCAGATGGTTGCAACAGATGATTGAATAGGCACTATGTCTAATTTTTATGAAATAACTTTTTGTAAATATACAACTTGTCAAGAAATTTAGTCTGACTCGGATGAATTCTAAAATGTGCTGTATTTTCATTACAGTATATAGGGGGCAATTTTACCTGCCAAATTAATCTCTACAGCAATAATATTATACAACAGTAACATAATATATATATATATGCATTTGAATTCAGAAAAAAATAATGTTATTGTGTGTAACAAGAATGCAACAGAAATAAGGAAAGAAAGGACAAAGAAGAAGTAGGAAGAGCTTTTTAAAAAAATAGTCACTTTCCCTCTAGGACTCTTTACTCACACTACAAAGACATTTAGGTACATATTCCCTGTGAAACCGGAGGAGTCTGGCTTCTAAAAACGGTGAAGCACCTACGTACCTCTGTGGATATGTCTCCCGCATGCAGATAAGTAGGGTGATATATATAAAACACAGCACTGAAATGTAATGGATGTTTTGACTGATCCTGTCACCACACATTACAGACGGTAACAATTGCATGCGTCCCTATGGCTACTACATAGGCAGCTGGGTTTTCCCAGCTAGGCAGAAGCTTGAAGCACTGTGAGTGTACAAACAGGGAGGCTGATCTGCCCTGGAGTCATACAACAACCGCTCATTCAGCAGAAAAAAAATATCTGTGCATCTACAGCTATTTACCAGCCACCCAACAGCTCCAGCCAGGTGTTCCCCAGTGGTTCTCAATGGGCTGCAGGTATGCACGCATCCTGGGGAAGGGACTTCACTTCCTTCTGAACAAACTTAACAGTGTTCTATTACTATACTCCTGTAGTAATATGCCATAATGACTACTTAGGCTTGCATAAAAGTTTTGTTTATTCTATGTGAATAAAACAGCAAGGCATTGCCTGCCCTCCATCTTTAGCATGGCTCACACCAACACAGCTAACACCATACATCCACCTGGGGTAGCCTCACCAAGAGCGTCTCAGTGACTTTCAAAACAAATATGCACTACAGACTTCCCCTAGCACCTCAGATTTTTGAAATGTCAGAATCCTCCAGTCTATTGTGGGGGAAAATCATTTTCCTTACACCAAATCCATGCAAGGGAGAGTGCCAAAGATTTAACAGTGCACATGGTCATATAAAGTGCTTGAGCCTAAGGCCAGACTCTTTTTTTTTTGTTTACTTATACAGATATATTCAAAGATGCCATAAATCTGTTTGAACACGTCAGGAAATGGAGGAACTTTAGTCATGGTCACATGTTAATCTAGGAAATCACAGTAGCTGGGAAAGCTCCTCTTTTTCAAAGTGTTAAATTCAGTTAACACCAGGACTCCAAGAACAAAAAGGCTTACCAGATGTATATCTTCACTATATAAATCAAACCAGGTATCACAGAACCACAGAATTGTAGGGGTTAGAAGGGATCTCTGGAGATCGCCTAGTCCAACCCCCCTGCCACAGGAGGTTCACCATGAGCAGGCTGGACAGGAACGCATCCAGACAGGTTTTGAGTATCTCCAGAGAAGGAGACTCCACAACCTCTCTGGGCAGCCTGTTCCAGTGCTCTGTCACCCTCAAAGTAAAGAATTTTTTCCTCATGTTAAGGTGGAACTTTCTGTGTTCCAGCTTGTGTCTGTTGCCCCTTGCCCTGTCTTCAGGCCCTACTGAGAAGAGCCTGACCCCATCCTCTTGACACCCTCTCTTCAGATATTTATAAGCATTGATGAGATCCCCTCTCAGTCTTCTCTTCTCCAGGCTAAACATATCCAGGTCTCTCAACCTTTCCTCATAAGAGAGTCATTCCATTGCCCTGATTATCTTTGTAGCCCTACCCTGGACTCTTTCCAGTAGTTCCCTGTTACCCTTGAACTGGGGAGCCCAGAACTGGACACAGTAATCCAGACGTGGCCTCACTAGGGCAGAGTAGAGGGGGAGGATGAACTCTTATCAAAGGTTTATTATTGGTGCAGAGTTATGCACATAAATTTGGTGTCTGAAAACTGTATTCAGTGTGCTCATGGTTGAAAAAAGACATTAACCAAATTTAGTGTAAGAATGAGCTGTTCCTTTTAAAAGGCAGTATAATAAATTATTGGGATAATGCATCAGCCACTGTAGGGTGTTTTTCATTACTGGAAGATTTGAAGGCAATACAGGACAGCTTTCTAGAAGCAAGGACTCAACCAAGGACTCTATAAGGTGAATACATGAGTTACTGGATAAAAATCTGAGTTACGTAAAAGATCAGAGAATTCACTGGCGGACACAAGGCCACCCCAACAAGAAGGGGCAGGTCCACCTGGGTGCACACTTCAGGATCTCTTCTTTCTCCCTAGAATGACTCAGGTGAATAGACAGCCAGATGGGTAGGTGCCTTATTTCAGGGTTTTGATGCACAGCAGTTACACTTTTATGATTTTTGGACATTGTGGTTTTTTAGAACTACTCCTCCACCTGAGCTGTCTGATGCCTGAAATCCTGGAAAATGTACTGGAAATCCTGAAAAATGTATTGGAGACAGCAGTAGTAATAGAGGTCTGAGGATTAAAGATGCCATAGTTTTCCCTGCTCTCTGAGTGCTAAGCATTTGTCATGTCTGAGTGTGGTAGCAGCTGGATTGCAACAGTCGTTGATCTAGGGATTGCTGTTCAACCAGATGTTTGCAATGTCCTTTGGGACTATCAGGGTGAAAAATGAAGTATAATCATCAGCTATTATAAATAGCAATGGATGGAAAGAGGCTCACAGACTCTGTACGGTATGTGCAGCCTTCACAGAAATCTGGCTTTGCATTTGCTGTGAGAACAGCAGAACAAGCCTGAGAGTAGTTCACCTCACTCACAGCTCTTGTGAGACTCCAGGTCTCCTGAAAGGTGACAAGAATCTTTCTGGCAATTTCATAGAAAGTTTAGTAGGATCCAGATAGGGCAGGAGAGGACTCTATCAGTTTTTTCTGACTTAATGTCATCCTGTGAAAAGTATGGGCCAGGAAAGGACAAATCATCTGAGTCATTTTCCATATAATTTTCAAGTAAACAGAGCTTACATGGTTACAGAGAAACTATGAGTTTACAATGGACAGCATTTCAGAAAAGAATGGTAAGTTAAGAAAGCAAATTAAAGGAAGAAAATTGTTTTCTGCACCAAAGAATCTCAGACTGTATCTGATTTTGGATCTTCAAGTTTCTTCTCTGAAACACACATCAGTATCACCACAGAAATAATCTTTCTGTGGCATATATGGAGACTGATTTAGTTTAAAAGGGCTGTGCACTTTGGAAAAGCAAAAGCTTAAACACCATCATAAGCACTAGCCAGTCACAACACGAACACTTTAATGTTGACTGGCGCTCCTGTGGGAGTTGTTATGACTCCCTTGATAGATTCTGTTCTCCAAGATGTTCCCAGGGCTTATGTTCATTCTGCTTGTGGCTGCACTGATAGCAGTCACATTCCTCAGCCCTAAAAAACCAAGAAATACATTGTGTTTCATGAGATTTGTCAGGCTTTGCATTGGAGAGCCAAGGAAGAGGACATGACATGGCCTTTAGCATATACCCTTCTGCTTATGAGAACATCTTTTTATTTCTATGTTTGAGAAACACACAGCTCCTTTCGGGAAGCACATCTTGCACAAACAACATAACCAGCATGACCAGCTTTCTTTGGCCAAGCATAGAAAAGAGACTTCTGAATGATAGGATGTTGTGATCAATGCTACTGGGTCTTAAAACAGATATTAGGTGCAGAAAACTCACCTTAGTGAAATACAGATACCTTATTCTAACAAGGTAGTCTATAAACACGGCCTCAAGCCTACTTAGATACCTGAGACATCACTGCTGCCTTTTTTCTTTAAATTTCTTCCACCCAAAGTCCTGTTCCCCTGCCTGCTCAAAGACTTTGCTGTTTTGGGTTGATCTGAAAAAATGCATTCTTATTCTTTCTCCTTAGCCAGTCTGGAATTCACATACTAAGCAACTGTCACCCATGTCTCCTGAGGATCCTGATCTTTTACACTTAAATCATAATTAACATACTGACTAACCAACACTACTGACCTTATTTGCCCACAATTTTAAGAATTACAGAGCCTTCAGAGCTTCAATGATGAAGCAGTAATGCTGTGCCACGGGGAGGGAGCAGTGCTGATTTTATACCTATTTTCAATTCTATGACCTTCTAGATATTGAGAAGTATCTAAGTATATAGGTATGGCACCCTACCCCACCACTGTTCAGTTATTCCAGTGTTGTGCTATTTTTATATCCACTCCTTAGAGTCTAGTTGCTCTTTTCCATTTCCCTTTCTGTGTGCATTTGTGTCTAAGCATGTGAGGATGGTCCCCTTTTGACCTCCTTTACCCTTCTCAGGACTCTACTGCTCCCATCACCCTTCCCATGTACCCACCAACTCTGATCTCCCCTCACTTAACTGCTGGCTGTTATCATCATCGTCCAGCAGACATAGTTGAAAGTCCTCCTCAACAGTTTGGGTAGACTATGAGTAAGGATGTTTTAGCCTCATTTTTTCAGGTGGGTCCCACCTCTCCTCAGAAGTTTGTGTTTTTCAAAGAAGGTCTTGTGGTCACAAGAGTCAGAGTCATTCATGTGATAACAGCCAAAGAGTCAGTTCATATCCTGCTGGATGTGCTGGCTCCTACCCAGACTTTCCCTTCACCAGCAGGATCAAGAAGATTCAGTCTGGGACCCTGTGCCTTTCACCTGCACTCTTGCAGCAGCAACCTTCAGTTGTTATGGTCAGGGCCTCCTCTGGAAGTATCAATCAATGCCCACAGGGATGACCATCAAGGAGTTATAGGCTGAGGGCTGGAAAAATTGTTGATCTCTTCAAAACATCCCAGATGTGGACACCCAGCAAGAAACAAGTGTCCTATGATAACATTCCTGGGTGGTAGGTGAATGTTTCTGTCCTCTATAGAGGGGAATCTCCAACCACTATCACCTGTTGCTTTTTCTTAGTGCTGATTCTTGGGGTTAGTTCAGGTTTGATCAAATCTGAAGCCTCTCATGGTGGAGTTTTTACTCCATGTCACCTCCCAGGGCCCTGAATCTCTCTCTGCCACTCTGCAGATAGAGTAGAAGCCTTCCTCTGTTGCCATATCTCATGTGTCCAGCCTCCTCCATCTCTGCCATCCACCCCTTCTTTGGTGTGAGGTTCAGTCTCTTGCCTCTGAAGTCTCTGTGCAGATCCCAATGATCGTCCTGAATTTGACTAAACCTGTTCACCTCCTCTGGCAGCTGCTTCAGCTGGCAAAGCATCTCCTTAACCACAGCACACTTTCAGTAGGTAGGACACCATTATTCCCAGCCCCAGGAACACCATGGACTCCCTGTAGCTTGAGTCTTGTGTCGCCATATCCTCCCGTTGGAGTTCCTGCTCAGCTGATGCCCCTGGTGTTCCAGGGATAGCTGCTCCACTTTGTGTTGTGGACCATGCCCTTTGGCACGTCCACTGTTGTTTAGCAGCCGCTTGCCCTCTTAAGCAGTTGTTGGGACACTTCTACACCTTGTTCTGTACAAGCTGCTGCATCTGTTAGCTAAACCATGCTCCTGAAGAAGTGAGTCCTCACAAAGATCAAAAAAGGGGAATGCCAAGAACTGCACCTGGGGAGGAAATAACCCCAGGTGACAGGGCAGGAGGGTGCATTTATTAATCTGAAGCTATGATTATGTCAGCTGAAGGTATATTTCTTATTTAAAAAAAACAACAAGCAAACTGAAAAAAAATTCTAACGAAATAAAAAGCAGTTGCAAGGCTGTTCTTAACAGTAGATAGGATGGTCTGAAAAAAAAAAACCAAATATCACATCAATGTTCCTGATGATATCAAGTCCCAAAAAGACATTCTCATGATAGTTACTGTGCCACAGATAACAAAGTGAGTCAGAAACTTGAATCCCATCCAAAAATGAATGGGGGGAGGTGTTTAAATCAAAAATTAAGATAAGGGTTAGTTTTCTCCCATGATCTCATTAAATTGGATCTTTTGGCTGCAGTTGTATGACCGAAACTTGACAACTGAGAAAGAGACAATTTCAGTACATTTTTCCTCAGTATTTCCCTTGGCCTGTTAAATTCCTGGAGAAAATAAGACCGGGTCCCAGTTTTCTAACATATTTGATGCCCCAATTTAACCTCCTTTAAAATATTTTTTATTTCTTCCAGTATCCTAATCAATAAAAGCTTGTTTTTTCCTTTCTTGTTTTTTTCTTCTTGTTTTCCTATTGGTTTCAGTCAGCTCTAAACACTGCTAAATGCAAGGTTGTCTCTTGGGGAACCCCCTGCAAGGCTTCTCTGAAACTCAGTTTACCAACCTCAATACAAAGTCTTTGTTTATAAGCCGCTTTCCAGGACTGAGGACCTTTACTCTCTGTCAGCTTCAAAAAGACACCTAGCAGTTTGTTAAAGCAGTAACTCTAAAAATTCACAATTAATTCTAAATGTTCCACTGCATGATTCTTATCAAAACTGTGTTTCATCCTAATGAGATTTAGAATAATGAAAGAAATTTATAGAAAATTTACCCGTATTGCAGGAACAAAAAGGGTAATGGCAGATACAGTTACAAAGTACTGTGGAATTTGGCCGTTGGTACCTATTATTGACCTTTCAATGTAATTGAATTTTTCACTGTGTTCCCATCACCAAGTAGGGTTGTTAGCTGGACAAAAATTATAGCAGTTTTATATGGTGCTGCTTAATGGCTAAGGCCAAGTATTCAGGCTCTTTTCTCTCTGTATCTATCAGTTAATTACTTCATTAATTGGCCTATAGTTTCTTGTATTTCCTTTCCTTTCACTTATTGAAGAAACTGGTTACTCTCTTCGACCATAAACCCTGTAGCACTTCATCAGCACTTCTCTTGTTCTCCACCAACTGATCATCTCCAGTCCCAGCACTGATTGCAGTTTTAAAGGTCACAATAAGAAGCAGCGTTCAGATGCAGCAAGACTGGCTGGCCAGCTAAACAAATGGGGATTATACCTTCCCAAACACAGCTTACAAACACCGTGAGGCAAGCTATTAAATTAATCACATTTCAAATGCTGTGATGGTCTCTTACATTTCAACAAAACTACATCTAAAGCATGTTAGGTGACAGATAGCTCAGTCTTTGTGGATGATTTTTTGAGCACACTTGTATGGTGTTAAGCACAAAGAGTCCTTGATTTCCCATTAGCTCCTGCCTGCCTACCACAGTAAAAGGAGCATATCTTTTATGATGGTGATTCAATCTCATAGTAACAGTAGAAAAGCACAGGTTTTTCTCAGACGTACTTGGAATCTGGTCCATCTCTTTGTTATAGTTTGTGTTTATTTTGGATTAAGACAGTACTGCTAGGTGATACACACCTGATTTCTACTCTCCTTTTATTCTAGTTGTATATATGTGCTGATTTCCAAGACTACCAGCAAATGTTTATGAGAATCCATCTTCAGGAAGACAGTGACAAATTATAAACACCATCAAATTTGACTTCATAGGCAGGAATGTGTCAGGTGCTAGAATTACTGTCAAATATAGACAGCTCCAGACTTCACAGGCACCTCCAAACAGAGGCAAAACAGCAAATCAGTGCAGCTTGGAGACAGCTGGCAACAAACACTGGGCTGCTGTGTTATCTTTGTATGCACAGCTTTACCAGGAGTAACATTAATTTAGACTATCAGCACAACGTAGTAAAGATCCTGATCCTGGCATAAGAAGAGCATTTCAAGGAAAACTATCTGGAGATCTGTTCACAGCCAGTGATAGCAGCACCACAAATCAGTCATGCTGGGATTCAGCTCATTTAACTTTCAGTGTCTGCAGTGGAGAGACTGGCACATTTGACAACACTAATAGACAGGAAGTTGCAATTCTAGGACATAGGCTATTTCCTGCCTCTTTTCAGATATCTACTTAAAGAGGAGATAAATTGAGCTCTATTTTTCCCTAACCATGCTCACTGATTCTCTGGCAAATGGCATGGGCAAGTGGGTAACATATACTGGCAGTACTAGAAGAGAGTGAGACGTCTCCTCTGAATGAGGCAACTCTAATCAAAGCTTGGGTCCAACTCATTTGAAATTATTTTTGCAAAACAGCAGAGATGTGGCAGGCAAGGCACTAAACCACATATAAGAACTCAGGAAGCTAAGAATGATTTCTGCTCTTTAAAAGACAAAATATTAAAAATACAACTTTTATTTTCAGATTATCTTCAAAGGACAAAACTCCTATGCATTTCCTTTATATCTGAAGTCTTGGTTTCTTCCAGTCTAATCAAGTTAAGATTTTCAGAACTGTGCTAATGACTATTTCAGGGCAACAAAAGCTAGAAAAAGGGTACAAATGTAATAAACTCATAGATGTCACCTAATCTTTGAGCCACATTCACTGAAACCATAGATTACATTTTTCATCAACCATTAAAGACTATCAATAAATCTGCAAATAAAATCTGCAGACCATTCAGTTTAAATATCTGCAGATATTGGGAGATAGGTAAAGTTTCAAATGCCTCTTTCCAAAATTAATTTATTATATTTTTATTTATTCTATAGAAATGCTTGAAGTCTTTAGAGAAATAAAAACCTTGTAGCCATCTCCTTACACACTTAATAAAACTATTTGTTACTTTGTTGTCATATCTGATGTTGCTTCTCCCTATCCTTTTCCATCTCCTGCCAGTCATTGTTCTCTCTTATTGCCATCAACATAAAAAGGACATTTCAGGTACTGTAATAATTAAGCCATGTAGATTGTAGCAAATTGGTGTCCAAGCCCATGTTCTAGCCCTATTCAGTTTATTGGTGTTGATGCTGCTCCACCACTACCATCACAGTTCATGGAGAGAAACAAGAAATTCAAGAGAACAATTCATCATATGCATATTAACTTGCTTGGCCATTGCCTTGCAGTTACCCATCATTTTCCTAGAGTAGCCTTTTTTGATGAAAAGATGGCTAACTTGAAGTTGGAGCAGATGAAAAGCAGTCTCCCTTTCCAGCTGCCCAATTTGAGCACAATTGTCAGTAGCACTAGGCAAGTGCAGTGGGAGCTATACCACAGATAATTAATTGCAAATAGTCTCAAATTGGGGAGTGATATATAAAAAACATCCTTGAAAATAATTTTGAGTGAGCTTAAGTTCTCCCAGTTATTACAGGATATGTTAATTTTCTTTCTAAACATGCTGCAGCACGTCACTTGCAATTAAGGCCAGTCAGTAGCACAGCTGTGGTGAGCCCTAAGGACATTCTTTACTGGACATCATCTTTTTCATTTCTGCATGGCATTTTGTTCATTCATTCTTCAGGCTAGAAGACATTGTGATGAACCTTGTGTCTGGAAAAATGGGTGAATGCATATTATGTTCGAAACTTCTGATGGGGCTTCTCTTACATATGCTATCCCTGCACACCAACTAGGACAGACACTAAGATCAGGAAACCATCTTCATGGCTAAATTATCTCACCTCCTAATGCATATGACAACTCAACATAAAACCAGTAAAATCAGCAGACTGCAAAAATTTCCAAATCATTTTCATAAGGCTAACAGTGATCAAGTTCCAGAGAAAGTATATTTTGGTTTAAAAGTTTTCATTGTTTGAGATTGAGAGTAAAGTTTTAGATAAGTGTGGGGATGTCTGTCAGTCTCACAAAGGGACACGCAAGGGGAAGCTGCTTTCAGCCTGTGCTAGCAGACACATAGTGTCAATAAGTGCAATAGTAAATAATGCCAAATTACAGAATAGCAATCAATATACAAATGAAACAAATAGAGAATGTGATGGGGATTTTTTTACAATAGGTTGAAAGGAGGAACAATATGGAAAAAAAACAAGAACAAATACCGCTTTCACTGACTATGACATGTGGAGTAGCTTGGATAAATATGATTCTAAACCATGCCTGATATAAATGCCATTTATTATCTTTGTGTTGAGAGAAGGTACTTTTCCTACAAAGCCTTCTGTGGGCTGCTCAGTGTATGGATGGATTCATCAATATTCATTTAACAGATTGGCTAGTTATGATGAGAAATGTTTGATGACCCTAACAAAACTACCCATTTCTTTAGTCTGCCTTTCAGGGAAGCAGCTCAGAGTGCAGCAGCAGGAGGGTAGTTACAGATAATGCAAACAGACTGGAATAACTAGGCAGAAGCATGGCTAAATAGCTTGTAACCGAGATTGGAAGAGTGGGAGGGAGGAGATGTGATAGAGGTCATCTCAGATAGAGTGCACAGGAGACTGGGGTGCAGGAATGAGCAGCTCTAGAAGTTGAGATAAGAGTTAGAAAGATGTTACTCCCTCAGTAGTTGACTGGAGACTAACTCTGAGGGAGCTGGTGTTACTTTCAAAACACCATCAAGAACTATTTTTTCATTTTCCTCTCTTTTCCTACCTTTCTGCCCTGTATGAAGCTATGTGCTTTTCACCTTTAGAAAGAAATGAAATCCATCATTCTTGTTCAATAGCCAAACTCAAGCTCTTCATGGGCACAAGAACCAGTAGACTCTCTCACCAGCCAAGAAACAGTTGGTCACTATGGGTGTAATTGGTTTTGCTTTGCCCTGTTTACATTGCAAGTCCAGTGAAAAACTTTCAAAAAGTTCAAGTCTGAACTTGAACCGGGGGTGGGGTTGGGGGGAGGCTCGTGATGTCATGGTGATGTCACGGTGATGTCACGGTGATGTCACAGTGATGTCATTGCTCTCTGCAGCCAATGAGGCTGCAGGGATGGGGCTGGGTGATGTCACTGGTGATGTCATGGTGCCGGATGATGTCACAACCTGGGACTCGGGGTGGTGATGATGTCACAGCCCTGCCCGCAGCCACCGATGATGACCTCATCACTCTCTACAACTACTTGAAAGGACACTGTAGAGAGGTTGGTGCTGGTCTTTTCTCACAGGTAATTAATGACAGAACAAGAGGGAATGGCTTCAAGCTCCAACAGGGTAGTTTTAGACTGAACATTAGGAAGGAATTTTTCACAGAAAGAGTGGTCGGGCATTGGAACAGGCTGCCCAGGGAGATGGTTGAGTCACCGTCCCTGGCTGTGTTTAAGAACCGTTTAGATGTGGTGTTGGGGGATATGGTGTATGGGAGAACTTTGTAGAACTTTGTTTGTTTGATCAGTAGGGTGGATGGTTGGACTCGATGATCCCGAGGGTCTCTTCCAACCTAGATTATTCTATGATTCTGATTCAAAGTGTGAGAGCAGTTACTGTTGCAGTTTCCATTATTATTAAATCTCATGAGATTTTTAGCTGCAATTGTACTTGAAAGCCGAACTGGAAGTAGAAATTGTCTTACTCTTTTTCTTTAATTCAAAATTATATGTCATTTGGATTTTGCACCAAATCTTAGGTAATTCTGTAGTGCAATGCTTGCTGCATTCCTGTTTTTAAATGGTCACAGAATTTGGCAGTACCTCTCAGAACCCTTAATACCTGATGTAAGAGAAAGAAACTAATGTGGAACATATTTTGCTGTTTATTTTAAGCTTAATCTTATTTTTTTTTACCCGTACACTGCAGATCCCATGAATGACGACTATTGTTTTTTGTAGGGCACAAGATCTGTGAGACCTGATGTTTGGTCTAGAAGGTGCTTGACTTTGAGCATTTGGACAGTAAGCATAAAAGAACACTCCCATATTTAGTCTGTGAGGAGGATCTAATAAGAAAAGATAGTATCTGAATGTCTGAAAGCACAGACAACTGTGTTAGCATGGCAGATGCCATACTTACAGTTGTACTGCTTGATAATGTGCAAATCTAGACCCATACTATACGTGTTACATGGCAATAGATGATTGTAAATGCTAGAAGAAAAGTGTCACTGTGTTGCTTTCAGGTTAATTGCTAGGGAGCAAGGATGATTTCCTTGAAATGTGGAGTCAGAGTTCTTTGATGAAAGGATTGAAGACTTCATTTTTATCTCCGGTATAGAGAAGCTGGATGTTTACTCTTCATTTTCTGTGTGCCCTTTTTTCTCCAAAGGAATATCAACAACAATAAAAAACCCTCTTCTGTCTGCAGAATTTGAAAGGGTAAAAAGACTCTTTCATAGATTAAATATCCTATAAGTTTCTCATTTCTCATAGCACTATTCTTTGGGGTAAAACAACGCTTTTTGTAGAAAGGTAGCTATTTTCCCTTTCTGTTTCAAAACTAGCACTTCTACTAAACCCTGGAACAGAACCTGTTCAAGGGTGTAATATTCCCATAAATTATTTCCAAAGTAGGTGTACACTTTGATACAGCATTCACAGCTTCAGCACAGAGAAGCTGGCACAGAAATGTCCAGAGACTGAATGAAAATCTTAGGGAAAGGCTGAAGCCCAACGATGCAAGCTTCCAGTTTGACAAGCCTGAAGAGTAAATAAATAATCCAACATTTTATTCACCTTCTGGCTACACTCATTTTAAACTTTCCTCTGTTACCTTGAAAGGCTAAGGCTTGTTTTATGCCAGAAAAAAGAAGGGAAGAGAAAGCTGAAACTGTCACATAGCATGAGGATACCAGCAGCTGCTACTTGCGTGAAAACGCAATCAGTTTTGAAAATTAAAATAAACCCAAAAAAACTTCATAGGTCATTTTATAAATGGCTTTCAGATAAGAACTCAAGGCCAAAGGCGTTGTCATCTTCTTGGACAGTGTTTATAAGGCCTGACATAAATACACTCCCTGAATTCAGAGAGTCATTGAGTGTTGCCAGGTTTGACAAATCATGCCATTTTTGGTGTCCTGTCAGGCCTTATCTGTAAGACCTCCATGAGCTCTAAAATTTACTAGTTTTTCTGTCCCTTCAAGAAACCTTGGTTACTTCTCACACATTTATGCATGCTTGGGATGTGAATTAAATCTACCCAGAAGGCAGACACAGCCCCAGCTCCTACCTCTGCCTGCTGCAGGCTTCTGTGTGTAAAGGCAGGGAAGGGGCAACAACCAACACTTGGCACAGCAGATGAGGAAGGAGCAAAATTAGCACTTTAGGGCAGCTCTGCTGTGCATTTTCTTCTCTTATGCTAAGATCATCATGTTAGTTTGCTCCCAACTGCAGAAAAACAGAGAAGAGAAAATATGCTGCAGCTGTTGCCCTAGACTGGGTTTTGTTTTCCATTAACAAAGTCTTCCATGGGCTGAACATTACACATAATAATGTAGCAGAAAACTATCATTATGTTGTCACTCATGGTGTGGATGGGCAAAAGGTTGAAGAGACAGAAAACATATTCAAAAGGAAAGCAGATCATATACATATACATATATGAATTTTATGGGGACCAGCCTGATAATTAAGGACCTCACAGACTTGAGCTCTTTCCAGCTTTGTTGGAGAAAAAGATTTAACTTCAGTTCTCCCCCACATCATCCTCATGTCATAGAGAAATGACTTTGTGCCGTGTTTTTTAATGGCTATTAGCAAAGCACATGCTCCCCTGGTTCCCAGAGCATCTTGGAAGAAAATCTCTGTCCTGGAGCACTCCCTTGCACATTGATTATCCCAGTTCAAGAATTTATGAAAATATGACTGATGTCTAAGGTAAGACTCTAAGTTTTGTTCATTAAAGGAGACTTTGCAAGTTTGGGATGGCTTCAAATAGACAATGCTTAGGGACCAGCCAGGATGAGCAACATATGATGATGTAAAAGTTATTTTATTTTTATGGTATTTCCACTGCTGATTTACACAAAGCAAGATTTTTAACAGGAAAGAGTTTTGTCTAAATTCCTCATTAAAAGCTTAGAGAAATTTATGCAGTTGGAAGAAAGTTGATATTATCTAAACTCTTTAATAAAAAGTGTAAAAAGCATAGCTGCACTCTGTGGTGTTTATACCAGAGCACAAGCCCTGTAAAAGGGAGTATTATTAACATAAATAATCTTACTAAAGCCCTCAAGGAAGTGGAGCTTTGCTTCTCCACAGAGTGGACCATGGACATACAGTGTCATCCCAACTTGTACTATGGGAGTTCAACATGGCTTAAAGGCAGGTTGTGCAGAGATTTGAAGCCAAATGGAGTTGAGGGGTCTGGACACCTTACGCATGAAGGGTACCCATCAACATTGGGTGTTTGGAAGCAATTTCACCCAAGTCTTCCATGGCTAAGAGCTGATGTGACTTTGCTGCACAGAGAAGTGTGCCTGGAGAAAAGTGAGACAGGGCTGTGTGAAGATCTTCCTCTTCTCCTGCTGTTGACAACTTGTGAGAGTTATGAGAAACACATTCACATTTGGGAGTCATTTTTGTGTCTTAGGAAAAAAATTCTCCTCGTTTTGGTGCTCCTCACTAGGCGCACTGGTTGGTAGTGGCAACAAGCCATGACTCAGTCATTAGAGACTGAGCTATTTAAAGTGACTGAGGTGAAACTAACCAAATCATGTGACTGGACTTTTCCCTCTGGAAAAGGGGAACAACACTGACCACAGGGAAGAGGGAGATGACTATGCCCGGCATTGTCTAACTTTGGGTGTTGTGGTTCTTCCTTAGACACAGTGCGCTTAACAAAGCACAAAACAGGTGGCTACAGAGAATATTTCCATCTGGACAGAAACATATTAGAGCAGGCAGATAATTAGAAAGGCAGAAGGAGACATCAGCTCAGTTCTATACTTACAGAATATTTTCTGAGGAAAAACAAAACAAAAAAAAAAAGGATGAAAAATTATAAAATCTCCTTAAGACTAAGGTTTTTTGGGGGGGGGGTGTTTTGCTTTTGTTTTCTACACAGCTTGTATACACAATGAAACTAGATCCTGAATTTTCCAAGCTTCCTGCTCCAGCAATCCTGAATAGAAACTCATTGTCACTAAGTAGAGAGAGTAAAAACAATGGATATGGGAGCAGAAATTGAAATTACCTTTTGTGCACATAAATCTATATATATCATCATACATCTCTAAACTATGTGGTGTTTCAATATGCAGAGTAATAATAGGCTGACATTCCTGTTCAGCAGTTTTTGTGGAGTTTTGGGAAGTACTTAAAGAACTCTGAAGAAACCAGTGCACCTCTCTACCTCTTCCATGCAACAAAGAATAACAGGAAATAAATAGGGTTAAAACTACTTTATACCATGCTCAGGAGAGACAGAAAATATTTTCTGATCTTGTGTGAAGAATCAGGGAATACTTTCTTTGACTCAGAATTGAGTTCCTAATGAGAAAATTTTCCAGAAAGAAAAGGGTATCCTCAAAGGCTTGCACAAGGTAAGACCCATTAATGGGGCCATGGTTTCCCCTTTGGAGAGCAGCATTTCTGCTGTAAGTTATTAAACGAGGTTTTTACAGCCTTTTCCTCTCAGCACCTGAAATTCTTACTTGCCACTTGCAGATTAATTTGACATAAAACCTGTGAATAGTATCTATAGCTGCATGTAGCAGAGCATGACCACTATGGCCACTTCTGTTTCTGTGCCTTCCATTGCCAAGGGACGAAATATCTTCTACCTGAAAATGGTAAGACACAGTGACAACAATACCCCTAAGTCTGTGACAGGTTTCTCTTTGAGTCTTTTCCCTGGGATTTGTACTTCTCTGTTCATCCCCAGCATCTGTAAGCTGCTTTTAGCATGCAGCAGCTGCCTGCTCTCTTGAGTCCCTGAAGAGACTCCATTAAACAACAACTCTGCTACAGCCATGAAAAGAGTTTATTCTGATGCCTCAAAAACTGTTTGGAAGCCATTGCTAGCACAAAAGCTTGACTGAGTATCCAATGTAGAAAAAGGATCCCTCAGGAGAGAGCAAACTTGGTTTTAGAAAAGGAAGGTTTGGCTGTGAAGTGGGCTCTCGGGACATTTCCTCTTTTCTCAAAATCCGCTCACTCTAGTCCTTCTGCAGACATTTTATTCAATGAAAAAAAAAGCCCACACATCTCCCTTTTCCCACCCTCCTTCCCTTTTATCTGGGCCTCAATTTGCTGAAGTGTAGTAGGGGATGCAGAACACTAGTTGAAATTTCTTCTCCTAGCTGATGTGGAAAGACAACAGCAGAAGAGTCTGTAACTTACACATAGCATTGCTGGAAAAGAATTAGAAAGAGTTTGATTCACTGAGGTCTGCCTTCTTGGACCCTGCTTTAAGTGTCACATTGACCAAAAGTCCCAGTGGGGGTTCCGGGTTAGCAGGGCACCAGTGGAGGCAGTTGGGAGTTCAAGCACAGCCCTGTGTCTGAACCTGTGAGTGAAGCTGGGCTGGGGACAGCAGTTGACCAGGGTTGGGTCTTGTTAGATGCCTACTGAGGGGCGACAGGCTGATGTGGGACATATGTCTTGGATTTTCTCTTTGGGACGCGTGGTTATCGTGGAGTTATCCAGCTGCATCCAATATCCTGTCTGAGGAGGGTCAGAGTAACCACATAAAAATATTTTCATTTGTTTCATCTAATTGGCAACGTAATGGTGTTTTGTCATGAGTCTGGGGCAATGTGGCTTATTGTGTGGGAGTCCAGAGAGATATAATTCATATTTTGTTCTGCCTGTGAGAGAAAACTTAGATATTTGAGGAATTAATTCCCTTTTCAGCTAAGGATAATTTTATAACAGAGCCTGTCGTTAAGATAATGACTGCAGATCTGCTGCCCTTGGCATTTCTGCACAATACCTTACAGAACCTTCCTGCTTGACAGCTTCTGAGAGCAAAGGTCTTGGATTCCTGATCCTTCCCATCCTCCACAAAGGGAGAAAAATGTACTCAGGGGCCAACAGTGTTCAGCCTTGGTGATAGTTGAAGTGGAGTCCTGCAAAGCTGAAGAACCTCTCTAAATTTATCTCATAGTTTGGAAGGTTAACAGATGGACTGAGGGATCTAATCCACAGCTTTCAAAATAAATATTCCTTAAATCTTAGGATGTCGGGTTTGGTGCAATACCCATGGAAATTGGTCATTGGTTAGTGTAGCTGGTGTGAGCTGGTAAGTTCACATGTGACTGGGGAAGCAGAGGAGGACAAATCAAGCAAAATCACTGATCTGGAACCAGAATATGGGGCCATACTGAGCCAAGATGGCTGAGGCAAGAGCTTTGAGAAGATACCTGGCACTAAACAGTCTCAACCACTGCCCTCTCCAGCTGCCTCTGTGGGCATGTGCTGATCCCTCAGTCTGCTTTCTGCCCACCCACCATGGAAGATAGGGAGGACTGGGGAATAGTGGCCTTTACAACAGTACAGATTTCAAATTCGCTCTTTACTTTTCTCTCCTGAACTCTTTTGTCTGTGTTCGAGTGATAAACTCATCCCTAAATAAAATTAAAATGAAAGAGCACTAACCAGCCCACAAATGATTGATCATCTGGGATCAATCAAAACTACTATCAACATGAAATGGCATCTAGTGCTTGTATTAGTGGATTGAGATATGGACAGCTTAATAAGTAAAGCAAAAGCTGCACACACAAGCAAATCAAATTAATTAATTAAGGAATTCATTCACTGCTTCCCATCAGCAGGCAGGTGTTCAGCTATCTCCAAGAGAGCAGGGCTCCATCACACGTAATGGCTACTTGGGAAGACAAAACACCATCACTCTGAACGTCCTCCACTTCCTTCTTCTTCCCCCAGCTATATATACTGAGCATGATGTCCCATGGTATGGAATATCCGTTTGGACAGTTGGGGTCAGCCTGTGCCCCTCCAGCCTGCTTGCTGGCAGGGCAGTGTGAGGAGCACAAAAGGCCTTTACTGTGTAAGCACTGCTCAGCAATAACTAAATTATACCTGTATGATCAATGCTGTTTCCAGCATTCCAGCAT
Source organism: Calidris pugnax (assembly GCF_001431845.1). Classification (NCBI taxonomy): domain Eukaryota; kingdom Metazoa; phylum Chordata; class Aves; order Charadriiformes; family Scolopacidae; genus Calidris; species Calidris pugnax. The sequence goes on from NW_015094510.1 coordinate 29,403,168, forward strand.
TCCAAAACATAGCCCCATACCAGCTACTGTGATAGCCCCATACCATAGCATAAAACATAGCCCCATACCAACCAAAACACACTGGGGAAGGAAGGGTGAGGTCCAAATGGAGATCGACAATAATAAAGCTAGATGGTAAGACAAGTACTTGAGGATAGATTGAAGATTGAAGAATTTTGTTGTCAGCTGCTGACAGGTGCTTCTTCATCTTTTGGGAAAGCTGTAGGAAAAGTTTGACTGTTCTGTGTCTACAGACTGACTTGTCCTATGTCCAGTTTAGCCTTTGCTTGTGTGTGACAATGCTTCTACATGCCCCAGCACCCCAGCAAACACATAAAAGGAAGCAGATGCAGGATGGTTCCTATACCACAGCTTTTGAGTTGAACGCAAGGTTACCCAGAGAGAGTCTGACTAATCAGGGATTTCTACAGAGGCAGCAGTAGGCTATTGAATGCAGTTGTCTTTTCAGCCTGGGAGGAAGGGAAACTGCTGGGAAGGTGAGTTACGTCCCTCAACAGGACAACAAAGAAGTGACATTTGGGGCTTCTTGCAGTCTTTCTCACCCTGCGATGGATCAAGTATTTCCAAGAAGTTTTCAAATTATTTCATTCACATGCTGCTAAGCATTTTAAAACAACACCTGAGTTACAGAAGAGACATAGTCTGGGAGCTTGGGGGTTTATTTTTCATTCTTTTGTAACCAAAGAGAAGACAATTCAATCACAATATGCTCTTTCTCTCTGTATTACTCAGATAAGTCCTAGAAATACATCTTTCTCTTGCAGACATCTTTTCCCCTTCATAATGTACAAAGCATTCCTGTTGTCTCTGCATTGTCCCAATAGAAGACAAATTTCCTCTTCTCTATATTAAAATGCTAAATCCACTAGAGGGTGTGTCTATCCTGTTGTATTTTTGCCATGCTGAAAGTCCCTCCAGTTTCCTTTGGCTTTGGAGACAGACCCCTTTCCTCCCCCACCACAACTGTACTCCACAGCTGGATGAGCAAAATCCTAATGGAGTCCTTTCATTGAAATCTTACCCTGACTATATGCTTCTTTAATATATAGTTATATGTTATAGATATATAGATATATAACAATATCCAATACCTGCATGCTGTTTATCAGAATTGGTTTTGACCTCTATGCGGAAAGACATTTTTCATGCAGATGCTTCCCTTCCCCTTTAAGAACTTTTATATTGGAGAGCAATGATCTGAGCTTCCTGCAAGCTTCTTGTATTGACTCTATTGGTCTTTCAATAACCTAGGCTGTAAAAGACCCACGTAAATTATATATAAGCTGACAAAGTAGAGAACTGAGTTACAGAATAGAGAAATAGATTAACATGTACCACAGTAATGAGTGTATCTTAATGACTGACAATACATAAGTGTCCCTTTAAAGTCTGAGGTGATGGTACCCAGACACAAGACCATGACAATAGCTGTGAATTGTTTTGTTGTCACAGGCTTCAGCCAGCTTTTTTCTGTCTCCTACTGCTGTGCAGCTTATTAGAGTAGAAGCTTTGTATGTGGCTTCCTATGTCAGTGCTAGAGGCTGCTGCATCTCAGTGGGAGGGAACTGCAATGCATGCCTGTGCAGAGACTGTAACGTGCCTTGGTTTAGAAGGCACTGTGTTAACATAAAATAACATTGCTGTTTCCCACCTCAATATAAAATGTCCACAAAATATGAAAAAGGTTGAAAAAAATTACAAAACCCCAACAATATTCAACACTCCTCACAGCCATTATGCTAATTTAGAAACTCAGCAAGGCAAAAAAACAGAACTGAAAATAGACCTTGCTTATAGAGCCCTAGCAGTACCCATGGTCTGAGGGTTACCATATCCCCCAAGGCCAGAGAAGGATTGATCTACACAGTATAGTTCTAATGATTATTTGTCAAATCTAATTTTCATAATGGATGTACCAAGACTAACATTTTCCTGACAGATTACTCAGTAGCTTGGTAGATCATATTTTCCTGATATTCAGACTCATTTTTCCTCTTCTCATTTCTATTGCTCACCTGCATGTCAGGTGAGACTTCACCATAATTCAAGAAAATTTTTGTTCCAGCTTTTTGCTTGAAAATATTATGGAAATTTATCATTAGTACAAATTTTTTCCCTACAAACTTGGCTGGGAAAAAAATGATAAACAGATTAGTTTCACTGTGTGTCCAAAGGCCAACAAATTCTGAGCACCAGATGTCCTAGTCAAGGTGCTTCCACCAAGAATACCAGATGTGCAAAGTTTCTAGGGAAAGCACTTTAGTATACATCAGCAAGCGTTATCTGAGTACATAAATGAGAGGTTATACCTTCTGTGGCTTGGATCCAACCCATCTGGAGCTCTTCAGTGCTAGTCTTATTTGAACAACAGTGTAAGCTGCCATACATTGAGTGCTTTTTAAGGCACGGCCCCCATGGCAGCAAGGACTGTCCTGTAGTGGTCTCTGATGAAGCAAAGGGAGTGTTGCATGACTTCAGGTGATGACTCCAGGTACCTGAGCAACTGCATCTCTGTTAGCCCTTTCTGTGATAGGGAAGACCAAAATGATTCAGCAATAACCAAAGGCCGAATACGGGCAGACAAACCCTGACCCTCATTACAGAAGAAACAATGAGAAGAAAAGTTTAGCTGATATGCTAACGTGCCAGCAACAAACTACACAACACCTGAAAATGTCTCCTTTCTTTTCTGTACTGCTCACAGGTGAGAAGACACTGTCCACAGTGGTGTGAACAGAGCCCAACCGGAGCCATAACTCTTCACTTACTACTGACCATCAAGTCTCATTATGTTCCCAATAGTGCTATCCGTCCCCAAAACAGCCTTCCAGAGTCAGACTCATGGGCTCCTACTATGTTCCTTCCTAAATTACACTAGGCAAATGTCTGGCATTAGAGTATGAGAAATTTTTTTTAGGCTTTTACATCTTATTGTTTACTCAAATTCAGTAGGCACCTGCGCTGAGACCAGACTGAAAGCGGCACAGCCGAGGGGAACCCAAGAGCCTGGCTTTTCAAATACATTGCTTTATGTTGAATTTCTTGAAGAAAGATGAGAGTACTACATGTGAGACTTTGTATAGCATGCGATGTTTTTAAACAAAATATACTCAAAATTAGGTTTCAAAGAGTGGCCAAACAGATCCAGAATGTATTAGAATGGAGTGCAAAATGTGACTAAAAGCAAATTACATGTGATAAATTGAATATGCAAAACGAAATGAGATGCCATGATAAAATGTCAGCAATTGTATTGTATGTAAAGAGGGCATTCCAAATTGGATATGATAAATACTGAACTGAATATACAGCACTGAAACACTGACATCACTCAGCAGGTGACAAGAATGGTATAAACTAAGGAAAAGGACAGAAAGGAAGCAAATAGACTCTTATTGATATGAAGGCTTTGTATTCAAAGGCACAAGTTTAACATGAAGGTTTATCAGGTATATCATATGCATAAAATAGGAAGATACTGTTGAAAAAAACTTCTGGTCTGTGTATCTGCCTCAGACTTCCAAAAGAGTTTTGCCTTTAAATCTTTCAAGAGGCAAAGTTTCAGACAGTACATGCAAATGGAGCCTGATAAACAGAGACTGTGAATTACTGCAAAAATTGGGTCCAGCCACATGCACTGAAGAACATTGTGGCAAGATATCACCTTATTCACTCGATTCTGATCAAAAGCCTTTTTAAAGTTGTTTTTCTAACTTTACACAGCATATATAGGAGTTTCCTGGAGAAAAAGGAGCTGCATTAACAGCTACATAAAATGCAGAAGCAAAAGCAAAAAACCCTCCTGGACTCCTTTGAGAAATGACAATCTTGTAGTCATGAAAACAGAATTTTTATTTCTACAGAAATGAGATGAAGAAAGTTTGACACTTACTGCTAGTATGGCAAGCAGTGCAGTCTGTGTCATACTTGCATGCTTTCTTTTCACATTCACAGAGTGGGTATTTTCCTCTTCACAAAGATTTTAGATAATCTCCCCACCTCTGAGCTGTGTTAGAGGCTGCAGTGCACAGACACATGGGTATGGCCTCTCAGACAGACCTGCGACCCTTTTCCCTGCAGGTCCCAGCTGAGCCTGACCAGGCTGCAGCTAGGGAATCCCCAAATCTCTTGGTTTGAGGATTTTCAGATTATCAATGGGGAGCAAAAAAAACCATTGGAAGATAAAACTTATCAAACTCAACTCTTCAGAAAAATATTTCAACTATCAAACGCATTTATTGAAACTTTTCTTCTTTTTTTTGTGTGTTGCTTTGAAATTGATAGGATAAGTACTGACTGTAGAGGAGGTTCTCTCTAAAGTAAAAGGGTGTTTTGTCACAGAGGTCACAGGTGTCACAACAATCAGTGGAGAGTTTACCCCACAGTTTTTTTAATTATCAGGCCATAATGTTTTAAATCCCCTCCTGAGAAGGTTGTTAGGATGGCTAAGACTTAATAAACTTTACTTCTACTTAGATATTAACTTCCTCAGTGCCTGCCTCCTCTTTATAACAGCTGTCTCTCCAGCTTTCAGTAAAAACACAGATCAATCTGCAGATACCTCCTTTGAGAAGCCGCAGCCAGCACAGGAGAGCCGGCAGAATGAGCACATTACAATGCATGAGGCCAAGCCAATCTGCAGTGCATGGAAGAGGCATAATCAGTGTTACCTTCTCATTGTAATGTTTAATAAAAATAGATAATAAAGCATTTGGAGTATTGTTGAAGCAAAATGCTAGTTAGAATTAACCTGATAATAAAAAGCTCAGTGGGTTTTCTTGAATTGAGTGCCAGTCTCAAGCAATCAAAAAGAATTTCCCAAGAGCTTGCTTAATAAAGGAATAAAAAGAAACATTTACTTCACATGGCTCATTCTCCCCATCTTCTGTCGTTAACCATGTTTGTGCTTGGGACCCACAGTGATGCGTTCCAGCCCCTATGGAGTAATAATGTCCAATGCAGCCTTATCTTTACCAGGAAAAGCTGCTTACACACTATAGCTCCTAGAGATGCAAGGGCAGGAAACACCTCAGCTCCTCAGAGCTTTGGGCAACCTGGTCTGGTGGGAGGTGTCCCTGCCCATGGCAGGGGGGTTGGAACTAGCTGATCTTTAAGGTCCCTTCCAACCCAAACCATTCTATGATTCTATGACCAGAAGATGCTAAACAAACCTTCTAGTTAAGCATGAAGTGAGGAATAAAGAAAGAGCCTCGTTTCTTGAATATCATCTATGGAGGACAGTAGACATTAATTGTAAATGCAGTGAAATGTTCAGTTGGACATACATAACCTCAGTGTTGTGAATTTGAGGTACAGAAAGCTATGAGAAATCTAGGGTGACACATTTGTGGGCCTGGGTTAATGCTCTATTCCACCTCCCATTTCCAGGCAGCACTAACCACTTCTCGTCAGGTAGCACTGGGAAAAGGGCAGCACAGTAAAAAAAAGATGTGATTTCATGCACGGAATGGTTGCGTACAGTAAAATAACCAGAAAGAGAGCTTTTTTACGTTTTGCAGTAGTAGCCCTCCATATTCGGTGACCTGAGAGACAATTAATGGAATCTGGAAAATAAAGACAGGGTTTATGCCTTTTTTATATTCTTTTAAAGTAGGCAGATATGTTTGATTTATTTCTTTCACTCTGTTGTCCTGTCTTCATCTTTGCTATATTTTCTGTGTGCGCATGTGTGTGTCAATTCATTCTGGGTTTGTGTCACAGGACATGAAAGAAACCATTTGGAATACGATCTCTCAATATGTTATCACTTGATATTTATGCTGATTTAAGAGTCTGGAAGCCACAACATGTGAATCTATGTCTCAATGTAGAGCTGATGGCAGAAGACACTAATTCTAGCACTAGTCCTTGAAAATATCTGAGGCCAAAACTAGATAGCATAATGTACTGTGATAGAATAATCATCTGCATACAAAGAGGACCCCATTCAGAATATGTTTTTTCCAACTTCAACATTCCTATGAAACAAACCATGAACACTTCCACCTGAAAGATACTGCTCAGTACACAGTGCTATGAACCACTCACGCAGGTATGAATTGTCAGTGGAAGAATGGATAATGCCTAAAGCATCAGCACTTCAGAAAAGCGTTCTTTTGCCAAGAACATTAATATCATTCGCCTTTATTAAAACTACAGTTTGTGAATCATGTTTCAAAAAGATCTGATAAATGGAAACCGGGCACCCAACAGCAGCAGTGGTCTTTAGACAGTATATAATTCTACTGAACTAGGAAGAACTACTCTTCAGTCAAGTTATCATGTTTTGTCAGACATTGAATCCCTTCCAGAAGACACAGACGTTGGCATTAATCACACTATATATGTTAAATTTTTTCTTTCATGAAATGAGGAGAAATCTTGTCTTTCAATGAGGAGAAAACCCTTCTAGTTCAAAAAAGGCCTGATCTATATTCCACTGAAATAAATGGAAATTTTCCCCTTCGGTTTAAAATGGAAGAGGCACTGGGCTTTTAATTCATTATTTTATTTAACATGTAAAAAACAGTCTAGTCACTCTTCTGTTTACCTGGAGTACTGAAATTTATCAGGAGATGTTACGTATTGCAAGGAAAGGTGACACAGTGCAAGGTAGCACGTCTACATGATACTTCAGAGAAATGCTTGCTGATCCCTGGCACTACTACAGCCATACTGAACTACCAGTTTGCTTTGCTTTTTCTTTTTCTAGATGCAGCATTTATACTCAAATAGTCTCTTGCTTTAAAAAAAAAATAAATCGTATTCTCTTTTTCTTCCTCTGTATCTTACTTCCCTGACAATTGTCAGTAATAAATGAATGAAAGCCATCTAAGTTTTCCTTAAAGATTATCAGAACATGTTTTGAAGAGATGGAGCAAGAAAAAAAGGGAAGTGCGTCTGTTTATACATTCCAGTCTTGAACAAGTAAAATATTTAGCAGTTTGCTAATGAAGGTAGAAAACAGAATGTGTTCTGCAGAACAAAGCAATCCTTTGAGAACCTGCTTAATGAGATGAAGGCTAGCTGATGACACAGTCTCTGGTTTAAAGTCCCAAACTACCTGCATAGAGAAAAGAGACAAAGAAGTTAACTATATTTTCCCCTTTTTTCTCTAGTTCTTTTTCTTTCTTCTTTTTTTTTCTTTTTTTTTCCCCTTTTTTTAATAATTTGGGGGGGGGTTGGAAGAAGGTAAGCAGAAAACCCCGTTTTTTAATAATTTGGGGGGGGGGTTGGAAGAAGGTAAGCAGAAAAATAAGATTCATGCTTAAGTAAAGAAAGAGGCTGTTCTCATTTAATACACTGTAGAAAACATTGTACAAAATTCACAATTATAAGCTTCAAATCAGTTTGCTGTAGTTGTTTAGTAATCTAATAAATTATTTTTAATAGCCTTACAGTATGAAACCATATAACCACATAATATCCAGTATTATTCAGCTAGATCGAATTTAAATAGTAGAGTTAAATACACTTAACGTTTTCTCCAATGGAATTAACTAAATAAATGTAAGTATGACAAATATGGATACAACTCACTGCCCTAAACTGCCTTCTAGATTGCATCAAGGACAGAAACAACCTATGTGTATGTGCTACTGACTTGAATACTTATAGCTCAGAGCACAATTTAGGAGTATTAAATTTACTTAGGATAAAAGAAGGCTACAGGGTCCCACGTTATACAAGCTTCATAGGCATGCTGTCTTTTCCTTAGTGAGTGAATTTTGAAGCAGGAAAGTATTCGAGATTGAAAAAGTCAGTAAATCCGCTGTCTCTATAAAGATCATAAAAGACAATCATGCACATAATGGTCTTAAATTGCACTTTTATTTAAACAAACCCCTTCCAGAAAAAATTTAACATCCACTTGTAGAGTTCATAGATGACATAGACCAAGAATTCTTTCCCACCATCTCATAGTGTCTGTCTATTGAGGTTTGCATTAAACACCAGTATTTGCCTCATGCTGGAGGGTTATTAAATGGCCTTTGAAAGCTGTATGAAATTATCACGACACAAAGCACACAGAAGGTATTTCACAGCGTTAAACTCCTTGTGCCTTTAACCTTCATGACTGGGAGATGGTAACTGGCCAGTTCTGGACTTCCCAGTTATTTATTGCATTATGCCCTTGGAAACTGAATGGAGCTAATGATCCTCTGTGTATCTGGCACTGAATAATCCTACTATCTTTTGTAGTAAATACTTTAATCACACAAAGTGAATGCTGTTTTTCAGTGTATGGTGCAGCTCATGATGAACTGATTACTGAACACAGACTGCTAGTGTATGACCTCAACCAATCTGTCTCCCCCACTGTCTTGGTTATCTTCAGCCCACATGTTCCTAGAGTTTGTAATTTCTTTGTTAAGAAGGTGCAGGCATCTTAGCTCAGTGTGTTTAACACTCACTACCAAAGCTAACAGAAAGAACAGGGAAGCTGAAACATGCAAATACCTTCTCTGCTTTTTTTCTGATTAGGGTGTGTCAGAGGGAGTAGATGCAGCACAAAGAGCAAGAGATTCTATTTTATGCAACTCCTTTTTGTTTTTTAATACATTCTAGGTTATTTGTTTATTAAAAAATAATTCCTATGAATTATCCACATTCAGAGCCAGCTGCTGCTACTTAATTATCGTGCTATCAGTGCTGAAAGAAGAATGACTTGATGGGAAACAGAATGCTTCATACAATTTATCAGCCTGAATAGCAATCCCAGATAATTGGAATCATAGACGGCCACAGCATGCAGATGGTGCTCCAAAGCCAGCTATCTAGAATCAGTCCAATCAATATGGTTTTATCTTGGCAAGGGTGTTATTCAAAGCCATACAGAAAGTCTATCATGCTTCCATTTCTTACGAGCTTCTCCTTCCTTAAATGACTGTTAAGAGGTCTTTATACTTTAACCTTATAATTTTTCCTGTACATGGCATAAATGATGTTCAGGAAAGTGGGCTTAGATTCTATTATATCACATGTCAAATGAACAGAGACAAAGAAGACAAAACCCAGAGACTAATTGATAGGACTCAAAATTCCCATTGATTTTGACACAATGAGGAGGCTAAGTTCATAATTAAAAAAAAAAACAAAAACACTACAAACCCACAGGAAAAGCAGAATTAAGGTTTCCATGGCAACCTAACTTTTACTCTTTCCATGACTTAAAAGATGGTCTTTCATTCTTTTGCTTAGGCAATTCTTGTCTGACATTTGATTTTTCCTCCCACTTTAGAGTACAGTTACAGTCCTCTACTTGCTGTTTAGTCACTTTATTGAGTCAAATAAAACTGGCTTCTAAAAAATCAGCCTGAAGGAAAGGTCAATGTTTTCACTTTCCACAGAACAATAAAAGCAACCTTTTGAATATTTTGACTGTATAATTTTTAATTATTATTATTAATAATAATAGTAATGAAGTCTAGATGATTTCCTCCATTCTGTGAGGAGCCTGAAATGACATCAAGACTGTTGCAGACCCCCTGGCAGCCTAAACCAGGATTAAAACCACTGCTTTGCACACAGCCCTTCTTGTAACTGGTCCTGCACTGGGTTGATTGATGATGCTATTCCATTTCCAGAAGGCTCTTAATTGACAGGCTGAGAGAGCTGGGGTTGTTCTGCCTGGAGAAGAGAAGGCTCTGGAGAGACCTTATAGGGGCCTTCCAATATCTACGGGAGAGCCAGAGAGGGACTCTTTGTCAGGAAGTGTAGTGACAGGAAAAGGGGCAATGGTTTTAAATTGGAAGAGGGAAGATTTAGATTAGATACCAGAAAGAAATTCTTTACTGTGAGGGTGATGAGACACTGGAACAGGTTGCCCAGGAAAGTCGTGGATGACTCATCCTTGGAAGTGTTCAAGGCCAGGCTGGATGGGGCTTTAACCAATCTACTCTAGTGGGAGGTGTCCCTGCCCATGGCAGGGGGGTTGGAACTAGATGATCTTTAAGGTCCCTTCCAACTCTAACCATTCTATGGTTCTATGATCCTAATAGCAGTGATGGTCCATAACATCACATCCAGTCAGCCTAAAGAGACAGGGAAGGTCTATCAGTAGGTGTCCTGGTGTTTACAGTGGAGAAGTGAGGACATGCCAGAGAACAGAAGCAGCTGCTTGGAGGTGGTGGGGAGGGAGACGTGAACAAAATGGTGGAAGAGGACTCCTCACCATCCCTTTGTGACAGCCCCTAGATCTCTGCACAGTCATCAATGCGGAGTTCAGACCTTTCCTTTCTCTGTCTCCTCCTGATCATAGGCACTGCAACCTTCTTTCTGGCTGCAAGATTTTTAAATTTGACTTGGCAAATTTAATTGCTTGGTGTAAAGGAAAATATATGTTCCCCATGAGTCAAATCCAACCCTGTTGCAATACACCTGACTTTAGACAAGCTTCCTTCTAGGACTGCAGCTAAATCAAAGAAGAAAGATTGAATAAAAAAAGAAATAAATTTTTGTGCCTTTTATTGCAACCTTAGGGAAAAATTCTCTGAGGTTTGCACAAGTGTCCTATTGCATGTATGGCACAGGTAGGGCTCTCTAGCCCTGTTCTTGAGTCTGTTTTTCTTTTTTTTTTTTTTATTCCTTAATAAAGAATTAGCTCAAACATGCATATATATTGGCATAATTTAGGGTTGCCATGGCAATGCTGCTATACCAGAAATAAATGCCATGTCAAAGTATAGTGTAATTATATCCAGCATGGAGATTCAAAAGAAATATTTCTGAGACAGTTTTAAGTCAATACAATGCAAGTATCTTATTTGTATGCATTTGTGGAGATCTTATTTTTATAACAGAGCCTTAAGCAGAAAGAGCATTACTGGGGGCTCACTGAAGTCAGTCAGAGTCTTACTGTTGATTTTAGTGATTAATTTTTTAGATGTGTACATTCATTTTACTTTGTACCTATACCTGATAAAACACACAAAGGAAATTTATTTCTTCCAGCATTTGCACTTTCAGAGCTTTCTGAGTTTCAGGATTTGGCCAATGAATCTCTGGGTGGATGGGGGTCAAGTGGACCTTCTCACCGCCAGTCTGTAAGTTCCCATCTTGCAAACAATGGGTGTACCTTCACCTAAACACCAGTGTGCCTAGAAAGAAAGAGGTATGGGGAGGAGTAGGGGGATGAAGATGAAGTGATTTACAGGCTTCTCCATGCTGCCTTTCAAAGCACAATAAGAAATAGAGATGCAGGGTGGGCATGGGGAAATTGTGACAGACTGTGCACAACCCATCACAGGGCAGGGGAGAAGGAGGAGGTGTAGCTAACATGTACTAAGGCAGCAGGTCTCATTGTTTTTAAATAGTGTCATAATTTGGCAGGTAGGGGAGACAGCCTCAAGATGATTGATTTTTTTGAATGAACAATAATAAAACACTGATGATACATAATATGACTTCAAGACAGAGGGTCATTTTGTTTATAACTTTGTTAACAATAAGTCCATGTCTAGCACCTATTTCAGCTGAGATGTCTATCCGAGCAGCAACAGTGCTTCAGAAGTTAGAGTCCTAAAACCTTTCCATTCTTTTAAAAGGATGTTTTTCTGCCTGGAAAAAAACCCTACCATTTGATACCTTTATCAAAGCTCAGGAAAAACTCTTTTTCCTTACTTTTATTTTAACTACTTTTTTTGGAAAAAGTCATTATATTTCTTTCTCTGCTTTTGTCAGTAAAAAGAAAATTCAAAGTATTTGTATACTGTAATTACAGATTTACGTCTGGGAATATGTGTGAATTTCATTTAAATATTACCTTAGCTCTAAATTTCCTGCATTCAGAATGTATTTTCTAGAATAGCTATGTCATTTAAATGGCAAGTTTCAGTCATAGGTTACTGCTGAGTCCTAAAATAACACTCAGTGCTCTTGGCCTTCATTACAACTTTTAATTTGCATATTCATCCTTTGTTATTTTCTGCCTGTGGGTGTACAGATATAGAAGTGTTACAGACCACATGACGCTGGTCAGGCCTGGTCCAACCAAGTAAAGCTGCTCTTCCTACATTCTACAGGTCCACATGAAGTGATAAATGGTTCTGAAATCCACTGTATTAGGAGCTGGCTACGGACTCCTGCTCTATGGAGGAGCAGAATACAGTGAGCAAAGTGGAGAGGGCTGTGATTTGCCTTTGCATCATGAGTGACTGCCAAACTAAAGAGAGTCAGGGGCTGATCCCAAGGCTTTGTCCTCCTCTGTGGCAGGTTTACCTTGAGTGAGCGAGGCGAAGTGGCCCACAGGAAAGTTAGAGAGTGAATCAAGAAGCCATGGGGATGGTGGGGGGTGCAAAGCTCACATCCTGCTGATGTGACAACTTCAGGGAAGAAAATTCCGTGTCTTCATAGATGCAAGAATAGCTTGAGAAATGTAAGACCCATTATTAGACTCCATAAGGAAAACAAGATGGACGCTAGATTTGGCATTTATTTATATAATGTAGTTTCTGTAGCAATTGCACTATTTTTAATGCTTGACTATTTTTTTTTATTTTTATGTGTGGAGTGGTTGATTAATACCAATTTCTGCAGCACGCTTTCAAAAGGATAGCCAATGCTAACCCATGAGGCAGTAATCACCAATGTTTCCCCAAACTTCTCCTGCCACACTGAGTATTCAAAGCACTTAAGCAGTCACAGAAAAGTTTAGATACCCCTTGCCTTTTAAATCTGGTCACATTTTTATATATGAATATATGTAGGGGTGTGTGTGACTTTTATCAAGATATATTTTAAATAGTATATAATACACATGTTTACAATAAAATTATAAAATATCAAATATCAGCAGTAGTCTTAAAAGGCATAGATGAAGCTAAATAAGAAACACTTTGTGTTGAGAGAAAGGAGAGGGGAAAAGAATGTGTTCTCTGGCTGCATTATCATTTACAGGTGATTCTAATACATCAAATAGCAGAGTTAGCTTAGCAGATTGGTGTACCCGGAACAATCACTCCATAAGCAAGGTTTCCTGACAATAAGAGGATATTTTTTTGATTCAGGAGTTGATTTTAATGGATATGATATAGCTTAAAGGCTGCACAGCATTTTGTAAATTGAGGGCTTGTTATAAATGGTGCACTTTGCAGACAGATGATTCTGCCAAACTCACTATGTCTGGTTTTCAAGGGGTAAAAGAAGCTTTGAGTAGGGTGAAACATTAACTGGCAGAATGGAGACAGAGCCTATTACCACAGTACACTTTTGAGTAAAGAGTGAAATAGAAGGAAATTAAAAAGCTTTTAGACACCTTGCCATGAAACTTAGGAAACTGAAATATAAAACTGTTCTTTTTTACACAGTATATCGCTACTTAGGGGTGACTGAAGCCAGAAGCACTGGGGGCTTCTGTATCTCTGAAACTACTTGAGGAGAAAAAATTGTTTTGTAGAGAAGAAATTACACTTCAGCAGCCCTTGGGCAAACAAACTGACTGCTAATAAGGCCCTAGAATGAGATTTTCACTTTTTTTTTATAAATAACAATTAAAATATAACTGCTCTGCTTTCATAGATCAGTTTTGAACACAGAGGCCTGAATTACTGCAGAATTTATTATCTATATAATTTATTTGAAAGTAAAACTACTAGAACTGTTACAGAAATTTTCACAGCCTTCTTTTAGCATACCTCTATAATAAAATTTGAGAAAAAGTAAACAATTCAGAAACAAACGAACCTTACAGATATGAAAGCATGTACCAGAAACTTCATGTAAAGGACAGGCATCAGCAATATAGTAATTATCCTAAAACAATAATTATATTTTAATGAAAAATTTAACTTATTAAAGAGTATGGGTTCATAACTGAGCAACTATAGGAATTTCAGTATGCCATCTAAAGTTATAGCAAGGAAAACAAAATGAAAAGAATTATAGTATCTGTCTTTGAAGACTTAGTCTCATTTGCTATCTAAGCACTAAGATTTGAAACAGATTTTGTTTACACAGCTATTTCAAACATCACTGAAGTCTGAATTAAGGATAAATTGAAAACTTAAAAACTTAAGCAGGTCCAAGCACTGCTTCCTCCACAGGCTGTGGATTGGTTACTGATTCCAGTACTACACCTTTTGCTGTGCTCCCGCTCTTCCCTTAAAAAAGTAGTTAAACTAGGCATATTATATTGTAAATGGAATGGAATGGTTTATTTGTACTCCTCAACTCTGACACCAGAAGTAGTTTTTCGAATACCTTGTGTGGTTTCTCTTACATGTAATCCATGTGCGTGTACTTTTACCAGAAGTCAAAGAATTGTGTATTCTTTTCAAGATACCTAATCTCATTTTAAAGACTTCAATGCAATCTCTTCACTATGTAATCTTTCCAATAGGAAATTAACTTTATTGCTAGAAAATTGCATCTGATTTCAAGGTTTAATGTGTATGACTTCAGCTTTAAGATGCTGGATCTCATTATTCCTTTGTACATCAGGGAAAAGAAAAAAACTGACACCACTGTCAGTTACCTTTTCTTTAATACTGGTACTTCTATACTACAATAAAATAATTTCTTACCCTTCTCATCGTTAACTGACATAATATGTGGAAACCTTAATACTGCAGCTATAGCTTTAGAATCCCAAGTAATTGCTCGCTTCATGATCTATCTCATTCTTTCTGGAAAGGGGACTCCAGAGCTAAGGGCAGCACTGTGGTAGTGATCCTCCCTGCACAGCTGACCTAAAGGGAAAATGATTCCCTACAGTTTTGAGCCATTTCTGCTATCTTGACTTTTTGACATTGATCTGCATTACAGAGAGCAACGGAAGAACCTTAGTTAATCAAGAATGAAAAAGGAACAGTGACTAAGCCCTATCTATCTCAAAATACCTTAATGGGCAAGAGGGGACAAAGGGTTGTGACAGTTTCCAGCTAGTCCATATGAGCATAATGAGACTGAATAGCTAGGCATGGTAGCTAATGCTTTTAGCATGGAAATGAGATACAGATCTTTAACAAGGAGGATAAGTAACTGCTGGAACCACTACCTAGAGATGCAGTGGATTCTCTAGTGGATACTAACTACTTGAAGTCATTAAAAAAGGAGTAACTCCGTTTTTCTCATGAATTACCCACACTCATTAACACGTAAAAAGCTAGGAGCTGCTTTATAGAAAGGCCCTAAAATCACAATACTCCTTTCTGAACTTCGAAACCATAAATCAGGGGAAAAAGATGACTGAGAAATCCTACCTGTCAGCAAGTAGTCATCAATTTTCTGATGAGTTAGCAATTAATAAGGTGGAGCTTACCTGCTCCTTAACTTTTGGGAAATCACAAAGAAAAAATGAACTAAAAATATGCATGGAAATATTACCCATAAAGTATCTTTACATGCACAGAACTCACCACCTATAACAAGCAGGGAACCTAAATTCAGATTTTAAAACTGTCTGCTGGAATGATGTGGGACTGAGAGATTTCTGTCATCATTAAGGGATCACAGATCACAGCCTAGCTGCTCCTGTCCATCATGAGACACCAAATGAAAACAAACACTACAAATCAAATGAGAAAGGTTCATGGAACCCAGGAGGAATATCAAGCAGCTTTATCCACGTAACTTGGCCTGTGTGGCTCCCCACTGAATCCTTTGGATGTGGTGACTGACAGATTCTGAAACGTGGAGCTACTGAAGCATGAAGGCTTGGAGAGCTTTTGGGCATGAAGAGAAGTTCTGTTAAAGCATCCTGCTTAATGGCACAGAGCAGCTCCCACAAGGCCTAAAGTCACTCCCAAAAGCCTCTTTGGGTATAGCTGGTGCTTTTTGAGCTCTGAATTTCACTACAGCTTGGAGATCACAAAGCTGCATAACATCCTGGCTGTAAACCTGGAGGAATGAGTTAAAGCAAAACGGGGTTTATTCAGTTTCTTTCCTCTTGCTAAGTGAAGAAGTGTAAACCTGCTTCCTGGAAGTTCACACTACTATTGTAAAGTAGTAACATTAACAACACAAACAAAAGAAGGTGTGAATTTACTAAGAAGTTGTAGTGGGTTATGATTTCTTACCTTTGGAGTGAGGAGAAATGTTCAGAATCTGTCTCAACAATTCGTTTAAAAGTCTCAACCCAGAATCTTTAAAAAAACAGATTTTTAAAACTATCTCATTGTTTGGGTGTTTGGTTTTTTTCTTTCTTGGGACTGAGATTGTCAACTGCTTAGGGTTGGAATTTTTTCCATCAAAATTGATGCAAACACAAGTAGGTTTCGTTCTCTTTCTGCAAAATCACCAGGTGTTTGATGAACCCTGGCATGAAATATGGCAGCTCAGTAGGTGGCTAGAACTGATTTATTCTTCCTTTTAAAATGGCATAAAATTGATTTTAGTATGAATAAAAGCCAGCTAAAGTAGCATTTCAAATTAGAAGAGCAAAGAACAAGTTAGGATGAGTTGATTCTTATCCCACTAATGAGGGCATCTGGAAGAAAAACCACAAATAGAAATACACTTGGTACACAAAGTCTAGCAAACTAGTCCACTGCAAACTTGAGGAGGAAGCGGCAGAGGTTTGAAAGCTCCGTCTGGAGCATGCAGATGGCAAGTACGGCAACTCCCTCCAGAGTTTCCTCCGGGGCTATAGGAGTGGGATCCTCGAGTACTGAAGGAGAGGGTATTTCTGAATTGCTCTCCCACATGTCTTTCCACTTTTCCTGAGTGCAAGAAGGTAATGGAGGAGTCCCACTTGCCCATGTACTATGTACACAGCCCACTGCCTCCAGTGAGTCAGTCCCAGTAGTTTTCTGCTGCTCACACTCTCTGGTATCCTCCAGCATTGGAGACATTACTAAAAAGAGTGAAAACAGGGCTTTATTTCTTGGTGGTGGGTCACTGCAGCTCTCTAGCTAAGGTTTCTTAGTGAGGGGTTAACCCCCATGTGACACTCAGGTGTGTCCTGAGAGTTCGTTGGAGGGGACATGTAAGTCTCCTCACAAGCCATGACGCTTGGGAAGGGCACCCTTGCAGGATGCCAGACAGAAATTTCTGTGCCATAAGTGTGCAGAAGATAACCCTGGATTGACAACATCGCACAAGAGCATGTGCTGCAGACCAGGAGAGCTGTGGCCAAGCAAGATCAGCTCTCATATGTTTCTGCAAGGGTATCCAGGTTCTGCTTTTATCTCTCAAATATTTGTCATGCTTTTTGATGTTTTATTCTTTCTCCATGTTGTTAGACTAGGACCTTACTTTTTGATTATTTTTCCTCCAGTCCTTTAGTCCTACTAAGGGACTTAGTCCTTAGGACTCAAACCTTCCCATCAACCCCACCTCCTGTGGTTTTGACCCGTTTCTTCTGTCACATTGGTAGTTTTTGTTTTAAAACTCTCTCAAGCATGTATTACTAGTGAATTAAAGCATATACAAGTCAAAATCTTTATTAGAGAAACAGTTTTCTCCCCAGTTCCTAGGCTGGCAGCTACCATACCAAGTTATTTCGGAACTCACCATAGAATATGCACCAAAACATGCAAGGCTTTAAAAGATTCCTCCTTCAGACCTCCAGATATACACAGTGGTGATACAGAGGAAAAGGGATTTAGTTTGAGCTTTTATTATTTTAAGTAACATGACACCAGGAAATGGTAAGTAACTGGAATTTTGGTCAGGAATTTAAAACATGAGAATCTAAAGTGAAATCCCTAACTCCTAATTTAAAGCAAATAAGCATAGTCATCTTTCCTCACATTCCAGAGGAATTTTTTGTAAACATCAGTACAAAATGCCTCTTTATCTTTCTCCAAGTCTCTTCTTAAAATCTTTATTTCCCTAATGCCAGGGGAAAAAAACCTTAAAATGGTAAACTGCTGTGGCAATGATTTTACCGCCACTCATGTTGATTGATGCTGTGTCACTGATTCCTTGTACTCTCCATCTGCCTCTTTCCATCTGTCTCTTGTCTTGGATAGTAAAGTCTTGGAAAACAGAACTGTATTTTTATTCTTTGAATAGCACTCTCTATCTCTTATCATGCCCATGCTAGGAAGAAGAAAAAGAAAAAGAAGAAGAAAATAGAAAGACATTAGGACATTTGTATT
Source organism: Calidris pugnax (assembly GCF_001431845.1). Lineage (NCBI taxonomy): Eukaryota > Metazoa > Chordata > Aves > Charadriiformes > Scolopacidae > Calidris > Calidris pugnax. The sequence continues at coordinate 29,421,230 of NW_015094510.1, forward strand.
GGGTCAAACGAAAGATCCTGCTGCAACACCAGCCAGTGGCAGAGGAGAAGAGCAGAACATAAAAGCAGAGATAGTGTTGTCATCCAGAGTTGACCAACCTGAAGCTTTGGGACTTCCTAAACTAGAGGTCTCATTTTTGTTTTTAAAAACCCTGGATTATGACATTTCCCAAACTAAACATGCAGTGTTCACATTAGCGGGTGAAAATGAGTCCCACAGCTTAATTAGGTCTTCTGTGAGAAAGTACTTCTTTTGTTCATCTTAAATTCCTTGTGAACAATTTAATTCACTACCTGCTTTGAAAAACTGGTAGCAACAAGATCTGTGGTAATATTTTCTAAGCAAGGTCTTGAGTTTGCAGTATATGCTACTAGCCCAAAGCACTGTAATAACTGGAACCCCACAAATTTTGTTGGAAATCTATGAAGGTACATAGCCCAATGAATTAAGGTGTAGTATGAGCTCATCTTCAAAAAATGGCAAGAAAACATTTGTTAGGGTTTTTTTTTAACTAACATGGTAATGATTAAAGAAATAAGTGAAGGTTTCACTCTTGTGACTAACAAAAATTAACTTACTTTTTTTTACTAAGAGTTTGGGAGCTTTGCAGGGATTGAAACTCAGAAAAAGATGAAACTATAATATAACAGGCAAAAGATGAAACACAATTTGTAGTTCAGAAATGGGTATTTTTGAGATATCTAAGTGAAATGGAATTCACATTAAAAAAAGTCATTGTGGTTGTACATCTTAAAACAAGACCGGTTTTAAGACTGTTTTATGATGACATAGCTGAACAGTACATTTAAGTTTACATTCACCAGTGACTTTCACAAACCAATACCTTTCATCAACCATGATCATTAAGCCAAATGTCAAAGTTTCTTTCAAAGCTGTTTTATGGTGTAATTGATGAAATTTTCAGCCCAGATTACAGGATCCCAAGAGTGTCACCACTCACTAATCACTGCTATTGGCTATTTCAGCAGTTACAGGAGCGAGCCTTTTGCTATCAGGGTACTGCTGCATGCTGCTATATAAACCCATGAAAAATTAATTCTAGGAAACCCTTTTCAGTGTTTCTGAAGTAATGGTCTATGAGAGAATAGCTCCACATTTCACATTTTTAGCATGTTTTATTACATTTTCTTGCCATTGGGGAGTGCCTTAGGATGAGATCCTGTCTTTATTATTATGATGATGATACTGATGAATGACAAATCCTATTAATAGCCTTGCGTTTGTATAATCCAACTGTATGGAAAATACTTCAGGCTCTAATGGTGACCAAACATCATCTTTCTGGTGGTATTCTTTTCCCAGACTGGTAACTTCTTGTTTGTGCTCCAAATTTTTATTCATTAATTAAATATGAAGTTAAAATATTTCACTCAACTGTGATATACCATATTATTTACACACTATTTAGGAGCCAGGCTACCATAAAACCTTGTCTATAAAGATGAAATAGCATTTGTAATGAAAATGGGGTTAATAAAGAAGTCCAAAAATTAAGCCTAAAAATAACTGAAAAGACGGGAGTATGAATAAAAAGAGGACTAAAAAGCAAGGTAAATTTTGTCGAGCCATTGACTGGAAACATTTTTTTTAAATGGGTTTTTTTTCTAACAGATTTGCTGCTGTTTGAGTACACAAAAGAACTTAAACTCTTCTTAGTCAAACCCATCATTAAAAAACATAAAAATAAAAGATCATATTATCTCTACATTGATCTTCCTCAGACACGTGTGTTGCAAAAGTTAATAATTTCCTTGGAAAAATTTTGATGTCTTTCATGGCTTGTGAGGTCTTCAGTGAAGTTCATAAGGGTGTTTTTGACTTTTATTCTTAAAGAAATGGCACCCGTCATTCATTTCTCTGTGCTCACCTCACAGGAACAGGGGATGTGAGGTGGTGTTTGAAGGGCCACAACTCAGTATTTCTACTTTTCTGCATCTTGTCGCACTGCAGAGAGAATCAGCCAGTGCCTGTGCCACTCACCTCAGCTCCATCACCCTCATGCACACATGGGCACTGGTAGTCTTTCACAGGTAGGCACATGCCCAGCCTGGCATGGGTGAGAAGGCAGAGAAGTCAAAAAAATGATGTATAATCACATTATTGCTGAGCTTTGGAGCGCTAAAGGCATTCTAGTTGCTTGGCATTGAGGCAAAAAGGACCTTCAAAGCCATGATAAAACACATCTGGAGGTGTCAATGGTGTTAAAATGTTTCATATCTCAGTGCGTGTTGGAATGACTTCATTGGGAGTTTAAACATGCACCATCTGCCTTTCCCTGCACTCCTGTTTCTGTTATTGAGAACAGGCAATTTAGTACAGACACATTACACTCTCAAATATTGTCCTAAGAAGTATCTGGGGCCTTGTGTTCCCTTCCTTGATGAGCACATTCAGAAGCACTCCTGGTGGTGAGAATACCTGAAGCCATATTCTTCTAAAAAAACCCCAGAACTAAAGCCAAAATCATTGACCTGCCCTTAGCAACACTAGAACCATTTGGAGGAAGCATTTTTGCTTAAATCTTGACTAGTAGAAATCTGTAACTGTGTAGCATGTGCTTTTATGTGACTCTTCTGCCCAAAACAGTAGAATCATAAAATAGTTTGGTTTGGAAGGGACCTTTAAAGGTCATCTAGTCCAACCTCCCCTGCAGTGATGGTACCCACACCCACAGCAATACATTCTCTATGAATGTAGGATCTAATAACAATTTATCTGCCAGAAGTTGTGTCATGAGAACTGAGACTAAGTCAACTTCTGGCCCAATTAATACTTAATCATTCATGCAGCATGAAACAGTTCTAGTTAAACTGCAAGCAAGAAGCATAGCCAAGGGGACGTTTATTTGGTCTTGGTAGACATATGTAAATTAGCTGTGCCAATGCTCTGAAACAGCAGATTGTGAGTAAATTCTGATCCAAAATCTTTCTGCCCATCCTGCATCTTACCTTCTCAGAACCAATAACAGCGTCCAAAGAGACTTAGGAGAGTACATTGAAATGTACCTAGACGTAATAGAAAGAGTGGGTGGAATTAAAATGCAAACTAACTTTCAGGAAAATAATATCTGACTGCAGGATGGTTTCAAATAAAAGCCCTGGGAGTCTCAGTCTTACCTTAAAGTTGAAAAAAATAATAGGCATTTTTGTTGTTGTATGAATCAAAGTGGAACAAGTCTAACTACGATTCTGATGAAAATAACAGCAGAAATTCTCTTTTCACATGAAAAATTTCCCATTATTTAGAGGAAAATTTTACCTTTTCTCATCAATTAAGTTTATGTGAATATCTTAATGAAATAAAACTTTCTTGGAAAATGTCAAAATTAAAAAAAAACAACTTAAAACATTTTTAGAAATTAAGTCTTAAAAAATACAAATTCTAGAGTAAAGAAACTTCAAAATATTTAGTACTCTTTTTGGTGCACACAAATGAGATTTTGTATTTATACTTTTTTTTAATTGGTTACCAAAGACAATTTCAACCCTTAATTTCATTCACATCATCTTTAGACATCTAGGCAAAGCATTAGAAATTGCTCTACCAGAGACAATATTCAGAGACAGGAAAATCAATAGATGGCTCTTATTGCTCTTTTCCACCTCACTTTTCAAGATGAATAGGGAGAGAGAATAGTGACTTTTTTAGGTTACAAACACAGTTTTTCAGCACCGAGGTTGGCAGAATGCACCTGATCTGATCCTTACTCTCTGTTGCATCCCTTTGCTAGTGTTTGCATTGCAGTCCTGTCCTAGAGTCCTCTTCAGATTTTGCCCTGGTCTCTGCCCAGAGATGCTGCGTGGTAATTTCTGCCCCAGAACAGGCACAACCACTCCAGCCAGAAGCTCTTATTTGTTAACTCTTTCCTCTGCTTTCTTCAAAGGTTTCAGATCATGTTCACTTATATTAACCATTCAAATGTCAAACCTGAATGTCTCATTTCATATACCTGAATCCATGCCTTAGAGATGTGATCTTGATTTATCACCACACCTTTCTGAGCTGGGTTCAAAAGGTGGTTTTGCTGCTCACACACTGCCTGGGTATCTATGTTGCTCACACTCACCTGGAAGTAGTTCCTGATGGAGGTCATGCAGCTCATTTCATCATATGGAGCAAGCAACACTTGGTACCATAGCTTCTTTCAGATATCTTCATTTGATGTTGTTATTGTGCTTTGAAGTTATTTTGGCTGGAAAAATTGTTAGCAAAAAGTTGTTTATGCGCACAAGATCTTTGGGACTTGACTGGCCTGCTTAGCTACTCTGTTATGCTATTTTTACAGAGATGTGAGCCAGGTTTTTTGGTTTGTTTTTTTTTTTTCAGCAAATAAGGAACAAACCAAGCCTATACAAGCCCATGGTGATATGTAAATTACTTGGCACAACAGCAAATGCAGAGCACTCACCGGCATCTGGGGCTGCCAGACCTCTTGGCCAGACTTCCACACAACTTTCTTGAAGAACTGAGGGCAGACCTAGATCTCAGCAGCTAATGAGTCCTCCCTGCCAGGGAGGTGGAGGTGGGAAGGGAAAATATGCTCTTCCATGTGAGTCTACTGCAGCCCAGAAAGAGTTTCATTGTCATCAGTGAACACCAGACGGATGTGATGGGGAAAGAACATTTTTCTTACCATTTACAGAAAGAGCTGTCTTTTCTGAGACAGCTTGATAAAACCCAGGATCATTCAGTCAAGTAAGGAGCCTAAAACACCCTTTATCCTCACATAAAATAAATCCAAAAGTTGTCTCAAACTTACAGAGGAAGTCTATTGGGCTGTAATTCTGGATTTCAAACAATCCAGCCAAAATATGAGAGACCCAGAAATCCAGTGTGCCAGTCAAAGATCTTCCCCATACACTTATGACTAAATACAGCACTTAGGAGTGAAAAGATTCTATTCTTCTTCTCATTGGGTTTGGGTAGGTTTGGCCTTGGACTAATAACTATTTCTATAAATATGAACTAGTAATCTAGCTGGTAAAATAAACTCAGCTGGACACTGGCTCAGGCTGGTGTGCAACCATTCATTTCAGTCAATTTTAGGATGCTCTTTGGCATTGGGACCCTTCTACGCCCTGGGGCAGATACAGGAATACCACTGGTAAGGGACGGCTCCCTACTGACTGTGGGATGAAGCCTCCCCATCCTGGGAGGAGAAGGAGAGGGGTAAGCACTGTGGATGCAGTCCATGTCCTGAGGATGGGAGATTGGTAGCCTCTTCTATTTGCTAATCTAAACAGCCCTTGAGCCCAGGACATCCATGTGATCAAAATATTTTAGTTTATCTTGGACTAGTTGCCTTCTGTGGAATGTAAATCACTACTAGGTACATCAATTACTTTAAGAATAAGTAGCTACATAAAGATTATTTGTTGGTTTTGGTGGGGCTGTGAAACCAAGTAAAAAGCTACAATTTTTTGGAGTCAAAGAACTGAGAAGGCTCATCCTCTGCTGGAAGGCACCTGACGAAAATGTATAAAAAATCTACATTCTTAGAAAAATCCTTTGGTAAAATTATGAGATTCTTAACACAAGCTCCATTTATTTGTTCATGAACTTTAAATTTTATAGGGAAAGTTATAAATTCACAATAGTTGTCCTGAGTGCTGAGATTTTCCATTTGGGAATATGAATGGAATGCAAGATGTTCACAGTCGCAATTACCATTGTATATTCATAAGAAGGGCTCAGAGTAGTGACAGCACTTGCATACAAAAATCCAAGATATCTGTGTTTTCCCTAAGTACATAATTGATTAGGTGTCTCTATTCTGCATTCAAATGTATTTTAATCTTGGCTGATCCTTTCTACCATGAATTATTCCCTATGCAATTTGCTATTTCTGATCAAATTTTGAAAAAAAAAAAATTACTGTGCTGTGTATTAACAATAGCTATGATGAGTTTAGATGCAATAAACCATTTAAGCTAATAGCAAAAGGAAAACAAAGAAAAGATCTGATGCAAAATCTGGATAGCATGTCACAAAATGAGATACATTTAAAACCATGGGGAGTGTAATGGCTAAGAAGACAGTGGATTAAAGATAATATTTGGCTTTTCAGGGCAGGAGTTGTTCTTTTTAAATGGTATTCCATGGTCTTTTACAACAAACAACTTCAGTTCTTTTCTTTCCAGTCAATCAGGGATGGGATAGACAATGTACTAGCTCCCTAGATGAGTTTTTTCAATGGTAACTGCCTGTCACTACCCCTATGCGCTCTGAAGCCTAGAGGACCACTGGCATTGTAAAAGGACATATAATATTGAAAAAGCAAGAACGGCTCAGGCCATCTCCTGTCAGTGAGTTAGTTTGTGTCCCACAAACTGCTACCTTCCTGAACCTTCCTTAAACCTAATCCAGAATGATTACATTCCTAGTGTGAGTACAGCAGTGTTGTAAAAGACCACAGAGTGCCATGTAAATGCCACTACCAATCCCTTCTTGCCTCTAAGAGCCATCTAACATCCTCAGTCCTCTAGCTTCCCACAGCATGAGACTGTTCAGCCATAACCATAGTGCTAGTCTCAACAGGATGTGTCCAGAAACCTAGAGGATCATTCCCATTGTAGAAGACAATATAATGCAAAAAAACCCCCAATCCCTCTTTCTATCCACAGGGGAAAATTAATATTCAGAAAACTACTTACTCTTGAAACTACTATGTTACCCAGTTTAACCCTGACACCAAGCAAAGCTTGCAACCAGGACAATAAATTTCTCCTATAGATATGAAGGGGAACTGGATTTATTTCCTTACTAGGTTTTGCAGGTCCTTTTATGGTAGGGTGACATCGCTTGATTCTGGAAATTTACTGCAGGTTGAGGTTAGTGTTCACAATCCAGGTGACTAATGGATTCTGGGATATTTGATGTCCCCCATTAATGTTAGATTTTTTTAAAAAAAGTTTTGCTTTTATTCCTTTGCAAGCTATGTGTCATTCCTCAGAGACTGAGAAGGGGTTAAAGCCAAAAAAATGATTAATTAGCGTAACTGAAAATCCAGCAATTGTTCAGATAAGATTGTTGGAGGATAAAGCAACAACATTCTTGAAAGGACTTTATTATTAGCTTGTTTGTTTTATTCATATCAAAGAATTAATACAGTTAAAAATGCAGGATTTTTGATGATCTGATCCAAATTTCCTGTGTCAACAATATGCATACTTTATATTTTATGTCTCAGAGCTGTAAAGCTCACACTTCAGGCTACAGATTGATGCTTTTTATGTTTTTAAACATTTTGCTTATATTCAGTAAAATGCATTATTTTCTTAATTAACAAATTTATCAAGGGTAAGATTCATCCAGCAGTATCTAATATATATATACCCTACTGAATAATCTCCTTTTAACTTGGCATCTTCTTGTTAGCCAAGTAATAATTTAGCAAGAAGTTCAATTTGTTTGGGTGAACAGAAATATTTTTATGGCAGTCTGTCACTGAAACTGATGAAATAGTCTATTAAAATGAACATAATTTTGCACACATAGATGAAACACCAAATTCGAGGCAATTACTATACAGGTAATCTAAATAGACAGCATATCAACACAACAAATTCAGAGTAAAAAACTTCTGTTCACCTTGTGCCTAATGTTTCCCCTTTCACTGTCAATCTAGCAGCTAAAGCAAACTTTTGAAAAACTTGTATTAAAACCGATTTTTTGAATAATCCCAATTCATCCTGCAGAAAAAGCCGAAGTCAGGTGGACAAAGGAAGTGTCACCATGCTCTTGATGATTTTAAGGCTGTGTTTACACATGGGCTCATCCGTGCTGTCTCTGGACTTAGATATTTGGGGGTATCCAGGGCAGACACCCAGGTACCAGAAGTGAGTCACCTTGGGGCAAGATACAGTTACTTGGTTTGCTCATGGGCAGGACCACACTAAGCATTAGCTCAAGTTTGAAAATGAGTTAGCTGCAAGATCACACTTTCCCATGTGAACTGATGAACTTAGGACTCTTTTAATTTATTGCTCTCCAAACCACACTCCATTTCACACCTGTGAAATAGACATACCATGGTATGTATCTGTTTCTAATGACAAGCTTATTGCTTATAAATGACTATTTTTAACAGAAAAAAAGTTAACTCCTTCACTCTCATTTCCAGCCGTAGGAAGTCACTGCAGTGGAGCAGACCGCCCACTGTACAGGACTTAAAGAAACTTATTTACCTACAAACCTGGTGGGTTACTAAGAAAAGCCATTTTTACCTGCACGTACTTCAGTTTAATCCTCCACAAATGGAAACAAAAACTGTCTTCCTTTCCTTATAGAATCTTTTAAAATCTTCTAATAAAATGTTCTAGAAAAAGATCTTGTCACTCCTTAACAGGTTGTTTTGCACTATTTTCTATCAGTAGTGCATGTGTTCACAACAGAGAACTTGGAGGAATCTCCTATATGTGTGAGTCCGGTCCCTTGTTTGGATTGTATCATCATTGTGTCATCTTTTCCAGAAGACAGTTGAGCTCCGTCTTGAAACTAGTTAGATGTTTGCTATTGAAAGTCTCGCAGAAGAGAAGAAGAATCACATGTAATAATGTTAACATTTTTATTTTAATTATTTTGAACCTAAATCCATTCCTATTCAGTAAATACATACTTGTGAGTTTGTTTTGGGGCTTGTCTGTTGGATATTTTTTGTGGTTTTTTTTTTTTTTTTGTTTTGTCTGTTGGATATTTTTTGTGGGTTTTTTTTTTTTTTTGGTTAGGTTTTTTTTGAGTCAAATATCTCTTTTTTAAATGTGTTTATCTTTTAGCATGTTTATGGATGACTCTCTCATAATTCCTCTCAGGGAAGATTTCCTACCCCAAAGGACACCCTGCAGGATGCCACATTTTCCTTTGGCATTGCCAGGGGGTGACCACAGGGGTGTGCAAAATGCCAGAGGAAGTCTCACAAAAGCCTCAAAAAACATGAATACTTCTCACAAAAGCCATTAATATTTCTTTACCTCCACTGCACTTCAGTCTGCCATGCAGGTAAAACAGACTAGTAGCCTCTGCTGGAAATATCTCTCCCAACATGTCTCAGATCTCAGGAACACCTTTACATTTTTCATGCCTGCTTCTCCATGGTAACTCAGAAGACACCTGTGCTCGAAGCACACCCTTTCTCTGCCTCATTCAGCTACAGCTGCTGAATTCCTTGTTGCTCCAGAAAGTCTTGAGAGTTTTTAAGCACATGACCTTTCATTCTATACACCATTGAATTTAATCCCATTTCTATCACGCAGTCCTCAACATCATGCTGTTCTTCCTGACCTGTCTGTTTATTGACGAAGTCTTCATGCTTATCAGAAAGTTTTATCATCACATATTTGATTTTGAGCTAAGATGATTAATGAAAAAAATCAATAAATGAATCTTATGAGCAATTTTCCAGTATCCCCATTGTTACCCTTCTCCATTGACTTACTCTCTGGAGAACACTGTTTAAATTTCCTCTTTTAGTAGTTCCCTATCTATCTTACCTTAGTCACACATTACCCAGGTTACATTTAGCTCTCTTGTTCTTCAGCTTCACTATGATCTTCTAAACATAAAATGTCTATTATATTTAAGTAATGATTTTATTCTTTGAAGAAAAGTCAGTTTCTTGACCAAACTTAATTTGACAAAACCATGGTGCATTTTTCTATTTACCTTTCTATCTTTTGTTATTTTTAGCTTCAAAATTTGTTTCAAAGCTGTAAAGTCTAATTCATCTTTCAAACTTAAACACCCGATTTGAACTTCCAAATGTTAAGTGCCCAATGAATCAGTTCTCGTAAAAATACCAAAATTCACTACATGCAAGAGTGAAAAGAAGACGTTTTAGAAATGGAAATTTCTAAGGGAAATTACAGCAGTGTTAAAACACAGGCCCTCTAAAACTCTTAAAATATGATTTAATATTGTAAGAAAATATTTTATATAATTTTATATCATTAACTTGGTTTTCTTGTTTTCAACATTCTTAAATCTGTATTGGTTTTATTTTTTTCATAGTTTTCCTCCATGTGAGAGTGAAATTAATCTCAACTAATTATAATTGTCAAAAATATATGTCTAGGATAAGGCAGTGGTCCCAGCTTCCCCTACAGTGAAAAGAGAGGCCAGAGCTTCTCAAAAGAAGGCTGCCCTAAAGCATTATTCAAGATGGGTGAGATGAATTAAATCTGGCTACAACATATTTCTGACTGCACAGGAAACTAGACAATTGTCTTGAAATTAACCTCTTTATTGACAATCCCGATAAGGACATAGGGTGTATCATCAGCAAGTTTGCAGATGACACCAAGTTAAGCAGGAGTGTTGATTCCCAGGAGGATAGGGAAGCCCTACAGAGGGACCTAGAGAGATTGGATCACTGGGCCAAGATCAATGGCATGAGTTTCAACACGGGCAAGTGCCAGGTTCTGCACTTGGGCCACAAGAACCCCATGCAGCGCTACAGGCTGGGGGAAGTGTGGCTGGAAAGCTGCCTGGAGGAAAGAGACCTGGGGGTTCTAATTGACAAGCGGCTGAATATGAGCCAGCAGTGTGCCCAGGTGGCCAAGAAAGCCAATGGCATCCTGGCTTGTATTAGAAATAGTGTGACCAGCAGAAGTAGGGAGGTGATTGTGCCCCTGTACTCGGCACTGGTGAGGCCACACCTGGAGTATTGTGTCCAGTTCTGGGCACCTCAATACAAGAGAGATATCGAGGTGCTGGAGCGAGTGCAGAGGAGGGCAACGAAGCTGGTGAAGGGCCTGGAAAACAAATCATATGAGGAGCGGCTGAAGGAGCTGTTTAGTATGAGGGACTGTTTAGTATGAGGAAGAGGAGGCTGAGGGGAGACCTCATCACTCTCTACAACTACTTGAAAGGACACTGTAGAGAGGTTGGTGCAGGTCTCTTCTCACAGGTAATTAGTGACAGAACAAGAGGGAACGGCTTCAAGCTCCAACAGGGTAGGTTTAGACTGAACATTAGGAAGGAATTTTTCACCGAAAGAGTGGTCGGGCATTGGAATAGGCTGCCCAGGGAGGTGGTTGAGTCACCGTCCCTGGCTGTGTTTAAGGGACGTTTAGATGCAGTGCTAAGGGACATGGTGTAGGGGAGGACTTTGTAGAGTAGGGTAGATGGTTGGACTCGATGATCCCAAGGGTCTCTTCCAACCTGAATGATTCTATAATTCTATGAAATGAGATGTTTAAAGTTTATATGGCTAAAGTTTTAAATGGTTTAAATGGTTGAAATTAGGCAAGATTAATTCCACCCTAAAAGCTCATTTTTCCTTTCTATATTACCTAGTGTTTTATCACATCAACTACATTTTTTTCCTACCACATATGTCTCTCAAGTCCTTTTGTATTACTGTCCTTCCTATTGTTAGATTATTGTTCTATTTATCACTATCCAAGTAGATATTGTTATTTACTCATGACTTTAGATTACTGTTGATAATAATAAAATAGGAATAATCACAATATTAACTCCTCTATTAATTTATCCATGTTATCCAAATACACGTCTTTGAGAATTTCAATACAATGACTTTTCTCTACACCCTTATGGAAAAAGTGAAATATTCATAAATGCCAAAAAGAAAGAGAGAGAGAGAGATAGAGAGCATGGAGATGCTACAGAATAGCATGACTACTAAAGCTAAAGCTTTAAATCTCATTTTGTGTTAAAACATTGACTGCTGGCAACAGTGTTTGAGAATATTGTTATTTCTTAGTTTTCCCTAGGTTTTTGTAGATGATAATGTTGTCAAATAATCCTCTACATATTTCTGTGAGTTCTTAAAATCTCCTCTAATCTCATGTTGATTGGTTTATGGCATACTACGCTTCAAACTACCTTAGTCCAGCTGCTAGACTTTCCTCTCAGAAATAATCCTGTTTTCAGTTCTATTCTGCAGTAAATCCATTGTGTTGATCTCGAGGTCTGCTTGTCTGCTAGTGAGTTTGACACACTGACACCCCCTCTGAAAATCCCATTGAGGTTCAGGGCTTCATGCAATTTTTATACGTGCCTCAATGTGTTAAGCTTTTTCAGAATGCTGGAAGCATGAATGTATCCAGGCTGGGTAATGAAGGGAGCCTTACTATATTCCCTTTAAGTTTTTGTCTTAGTCTACGTGATTGCTAAGAAAATAAATCCTCAAGAATAACAAAAAAATCGTTCGGAAAATGAGATACAATCATGGATTCTCTACAAATGTAAGAAAAAAATAACCTGGCAGGTAGGTTAATAGGTGCACATCTGCTCAGAATGTGCACAGGGATGGGTCAAACTGGTAGCCTCCCTACGCTTTTGAAGAGGTCTCTCAAGAGAGATGTTAGTTGTTATTATTATTATTATTATCAATTTGTGCCACATAGCACTAGGAGCCTCCTGCTGAGACTTCAGCGCCATTGTGGTAAACACGAGCACAGAGCAAGCGTGCTGCTGGCCTCAACACATTTCCAGGCTCAGTGGTCAGAGGAGAGCAAATAATTGCATTTATCCTGGTGTGGGTGGGGAGCAGGGGCACCCAAAGATGAAAGAACTTGCAATTTGGGAAGGGTATCTGCAGTGGAGCCCATCTTGGAGTCACTGCTTGGGAGGCGCTGATCTTCCAGAAGGACAGTCCCTCTTTCAAACTGTATCATGCTCTCAAAGTTTCCCTTTTTTTCCCCTTTTCGTTGGGTTATTCAATATAACATATATGTGTGTTGGCCCTCAGGAAAGTTATATCTGGGTATCAGAGGAAGGACAAATGCTATAAGCAGAGTCTGATGCTTCATGGAGGAGTCTTGCTAAGGCAACTGTGTGGCCCCTGATAGCCAAGCCAGTTCTGCTATTCTTTCATAATGTTGTGGTTGTGCTGTGCTGTAGTTGTGTTGTGGTTGTGTTTTTGGATTCTTAAAGACTCTCCAGTAAGAGAGATAATTTCTATGACTTTTCTTTAAATTCTGAGCTGAATATCAGAGGTATATGGTGTTCACAGCAACAGTGCCTGGAATAGACATCTCAAAGTTTCAGCTCATGGAAAAATCTAGTTGTCTTCCTTATTGGCATTTCACTCATATTTGTCTCTTATTTTAGCCTGTTAGAGACTTCTGGAGAAAAGGAATGCTTCCCAAAGAAAGACAAATGAGGTAAGTTACCAAATTAGTTCACTTCAGATGCTTTTGTTCAAGTGACAGCTCAAAAGGACAACAGGCTAAATGACTCAGAAGCGTGAGAAGAATTTGAGTACAATTTATTATCTTGACACCCATTATATAATTTTTGTTTTGTGCTCTACTTCAGAAACTGCCTCATTAAATAAATTTCCAAACATTTCATCATTTTTTTACTTAAATCTATTTTAAGTAATTTCTTTTTCAACTTGTAAAGATTCATTTCTCGACAGACATCTGAGGACAGTTCACAGGATTTTTATATTCATCTTCATCACATGCTGTATACACAGCAGAGGCACCTGTTTCAGAAATGCTGTTTTAATAGTTTTTGTCAACTTCTGGCCCCTACCTTTTTTTAGATGCCAGCTCTGCTGGCACATTCATATGCATTGGTTTCTCTCACATCTTTGTCTTTTGATTCAGGTTACCCCAGGTCCCGTGACTGGCATAATTTTTCGTTTCCCTTTTCTCTCCCTGTCAAGGTCAGATCCTGGGAGCCAGGCTGGCAGAGCTGAGCAGCAGCATGCTATTTCCCTGTGCCTCTGCAGGTTGTAGGGGGTGCAGGCAGAAAAAAATACATCAGAGCTGCCTATGAATGACAGACACAGATCTGAGACTCCTGAATTCTTTCATCTGTGTTGTTTGAACTGAATCAGATTGGGCATCAACTTTATTCACAGTTAAACAAGAAGCTGAGCTTAATAAGACCACAAATAGAGACCACAGTGATGGCTTAGCATAAAAAGATGTAAAACAAACCATTACAAATCTTGACAACTGGCACAGAGAGAAAAAAAGTTAAATATCCTAATGGTCTATACCTTTAACCAGATAAAAGCATATTCTATGCTTTGTATAAATGTTTCCTTTTCAGCCTAATTTATTTCACCATTGTTAAAAAGTTAGTGGGAAAGAAAATTTGAGCATATGCAATGATATAATTGATACCTCACCATTAATCAGGTAAGCACGTTTTTTGCTTATCTTGCATAGGAATGGCTACAGTGAGTCAAACCATCTTCTTTCCAGTAGTGGGGCACTGTATGGGGGCAGAACAAATACATACGGTATTTTTCTGATGATTTTCCCAGCCCATCACTATTTGCAGATCAGGCACTTCCTGAGCTGTGAGTAGCTTCTATGAAATTAGGAACTCTCGATATAATTTTCTTCTGTGAACTTTTCCAGCCTCTCCTTGAGGCTCTGTAACATTTTGCCATCTATAAATCGTGGTGAAGAATTCTACCTCTCAGCTGCAAGAAAATCTCTTTTTTGTTTCGGGTCTAATTTCTGGCAGCCTCATTTGTTGCACCTACTGCCATAATAAGGGGTCTTAGGAGCTACAGTGGGAAAAACCTCTGGTAATAAAGTGCAGCACTTTGTAGGAGGCTGCAAGTGTTTTGTAAAGTCAGGACCCAAGTGAGAGCTCCATCTCCGATAAAAATGTTTGAAGAACATGAAAATGCAATTATGCTAGTGAGGGGATGGAGGTTTGTCTCCTGTGATCAGAACTGATATGGTTAAATATAAGTCTAACACCTCTTCTGCTCTTTCTGCCAGGTTCAATATGTCAATATGTCTTGTAGTTTGGGAAACCAGATACTTCAAGGATTGTTACATTTAAAAATTTTAATACCTGAAATAATGCTGCAGTTAAGTCATATTCAGAAAAGATGAATTTGAATAATTTAAGAGTAAAGTTCAGAGTGTTACCTCTGCAAGGAATATTACATGTGGACTTACCTAGGCTAAAGGGGAGGGAAAAGGGCTGAGGACAGTGGGTCTGTAGCCATCTCACTGCTGCTCCATAGGTAACCTCTCCCTCTGTAAGCCCCTCTGCAGCCTCCCTCCATCAAGGGACTCAGCCAGCTGGATCACCAATCTGAAACACCTGGTCATCAGTGTAGCAAGATTTTGGGTCAACAGGAGATGGCAAAGCAGCGCCACTGAAGATCAAGCCTGGGAGCTGCAGGGTTAACCCTTCTCCTGCTCCACCTGCAAAGGATCTGGGGTGCCTTGTGGAGTGGTGAGTGTCACCAGGCTCCTTAAATCCCAGCTAACTTCCGTGTTCATCAGCCAATAAGTAATTGCTTCATACCTTTATGTGTGTGCATCCTTTTTTACACAATAAAATCATAGAATCATCTAGGTTGGAAGGGATCTTTAAGATCATCTAGTCCAACCATCAACCTGACTCTGATAAAAACCATCACTAAACCATGTCACTAAGCATTATGTCTAATCGTCTTTTAAATACCTCCAGGGATGGTGCCTCAACCACTTCCCTGGACAGCTCATTCCAATGTTTAATAACTCTTTCAGTGTAGAAATTTTTCCTAATATCCAATCTGAACCTCCCCTGGCGCAACTTGAGGCCCTTTCCTCTTGTCCTGTCTCCTGTAACTTGGGAGAAGAGACCAACCACCCCTGGCTACACCCTCCTTTCAGGTAGTTGTAGAGAGCAGTAAGGTCTCCCCTCAGCCTCCTTTTCTCTAGGCTGAACAACCCCAGCTCTCCCAGCTTCTCCTCATATCAATCTTCCTGTGCAGAGCTAAAGATGTTCAACATGACACAGAAGAAGGGTGATGTTACCTGTTATGTGTCAGTTTCTTCTCAAGTTTCTCTTATTTTATCAAAACTTGAGGAATGCTCATCACTTGGTAACTTGCAAATGTTATTAAAAGACCACTGCAGTCTGATCCAATGAAAGAAGTCAGAAAGTGAGATTAAGGTGTAGGTCACCCAGCTTTTCTTCTTGACCACCAACTACCTGAATATTTTGTCTATTGGCTTTCTACTTGTCCTTATTTTTCTTACAAGGTACATTGCACAGGTACAGCTTTCCCAGAACTCAGGATGGATGTTGCTGCTGTGCTTAGATCTAAACCAATACAGTGTTTTTTCTCCGATGTAAAAGATTTTTCTGCAGATTTGAGCTTTTGCTTTGACTTCCAAAATCCACAAGACAACACTCAAACCAGCTGTTTCAGCTGCAGCTCAGGGAGTCCCTACAGAACTGACAAATAATATATGCACTTATCATGTATTACACCTTTTTGTTTTATTCTGATGATCTCAAATATTATTTAAAATTAATTCTTAGTCTTAAATTCTTCTGTATGCACAATTAAAAAATGCAAAAAATATTGAAGACCTAAAATAGGGGAAGCCTTGTCATGCTCTTGTTTTTCATTAGAACAGTATTTTATTAGAGAACTAGTTATCTGTTCTCCAAACATCTACTTAAAAAAATCTCTGCCCAAACTCTTGCGTGTCTTCTGGTTTATTAATTTTATGCAGTGCTATCTGAGAAACTCAGGTTTTAGCAGTCATCTCAATGTGTTTCAATGCATTTCAATGCATAAAACACTGATGAAAACTCCTCTTTTCCAGTAAGCAGTCATGCTCACTTACTGTTGCGGTAAGAAACTGCTTTCTCTTCCTTTTTCTTTGAAACTTCACATTTTCTATTCAGGGAGGTGACCAACATGAATGAAAAAATACTGGTGGGCAAGCAGATGTAAAAAAAATATGTTTTTAATGTATTGCATCAGAGATTGAGAGTAATTGTCATAGTTTGGGCTGGACTGGACAGTGAAACAAATGGCAGATGCTCTCCCCCTTCTCTCTGTCCAGGGAGAGGAGGGAAAGAGAGAAAGAGGCATCAGTAGGCACTGGGAAAGGCCCAGACTGGACTCAGTGACACATGGGAACTGGATTCCAGATCTGGATTGTGGAACACATGGATCGGGATCAAAGGCAGACGAACAGAGTGAGTCCCCTTAGGATGCCAGTCATTGAAGAAAGAGAGCTGACCCTTCGATCCCTCAGCTTCTATACTGAGTGTGGGACAGAGGGGATGGAATACCTTGTTGGTCAGTTTTGGGTCACCTGTCTTATCCGCTCCTCCCTGCAGGTGTGACCCTTCTGTGCCCTTCCACTTCTGATCCTCCAACAGGGTCAATAACAAAGTGAGCCGACCTTGGTTGTTATAACAGTAAGTACACGCAGGAGCCTCTCTGCATACCATTTCTTGGCATAAATTAGAAAAAATCAGGTCTTATCTGTCTGAGACCAAACAGTGTCTGAACAATACGCTGTTAATTTCAGAAAGTTCAGTTAGTTAGCAGAGGCTTAGCAGCAAAGTAAAATTACGGAACAGAAATTTGGTTCTGTTTTACCTCAAACCAGGACAGTGATAGTCCTGGTAGGCAAATCATTAGTCCAGTCCTGCAGGCTTACATGATTTGCTATGCATAATTGCAGATAACTAGATTTTTCTAAAGGCTAAGAACAATACCAGTGTGTTAACAATACATTGAAACAGATCATTCCTTATTGAGCACTATTAAATTGCAGTGGTGTCTCACTTCCCTTATTACTGTAGTAAGTAACACATTTTCTGGAAGAGTTGTTTAGAAGTGGTGATTTAAGAGAAGAAAAAGAAAGTCAAAAAAGTGAACTGAAAGTTTCTCTAATAATTCAGTTTTTTTACCAGGTTGTGGACAAAAAGCTTACTAGTAGCAAATGGTTATGAACTACGTGGCACTTAAACATAAATGCTGAGAAATTCAAAGGTCAGTAAAGATTTTGGACAGTCAATTTTCTAAAAAATCACTGGTATTTATACGGAGGAAGATTCAAAAACCTGCACCACAAAGTTTATTGTCCAGGTGGCTCCTCAGATGGTTTGTGATCAGAAACAGAAGGAAATTGTAAAGAGAAGATCTGAGGGAGGCATTACTAATAATGTCTTGTGGAGATGCTGGAAAACAGTAATTGGAGTTCTAGCTACTAAAAGGACAGATTGTTTATTGCGACACTCTGTAGAAGAGAGACCTGCTCTGAATTCACTACTGTGAAGCACAGCTTCCCGACAGGCTGTCGCCTTGGTGGTGGAGACTGCACTAGTAGCCTCGGGGAGCTGCCCAGGGGATGGCTACCCTTTGTCTGGAAAACAGCACCTTATTTATAGCTTGAATTTACCTAATTTCAGTTTCCAGTCACCAGATCTTGTCATGATTTATTCACTAGATTCAAGAGCTCTTTTGCAAGCCAAGGAAAAATGGAAACAGTGACCTTCTCCTTCCAAAGCTTTCTGAAGCCACTCAGCACATGCTGTCCTCCAGCTCTGCCCTCTCTGGGATGGATCCTGCTGTCTTTCCCTGTCTCAGGCAATTATGGTTATCTCCTGTCCATTATCGTGGTCCTTGCAGTAGGCGGTGTAGGTGTTAACCAGACACCCAAGGCAAAGGACTGGTTGTTCAGCCTGGAGAAGAGGAGTCTCCAGGGAGACCTAATAGCGGCCTTCCAGTACCTGAAGGGGGCCTACAAGAAGGCTGGGGAGAGCCTGTTTACAAAGGCTGTCAATGACAGAACAAGGGGTAACGGCTTTAAACTGGAGAAAAGCAGATTTAGATTGGAGATTAGGAGAAAGTTCTTTACTGTGAGGGTGGTGGAGCACTGGAACAGGTTGCCAAGGGAGGTGGTTGAGGCCCCATCCTTGGAGATATTCAAGGTGAAGCTCGATGAGGCCCTGGGCAACCTGGTCTAGTTGGGGGTGTCCCTGCTGACCGCGGGGGGTGTCAGACTAGATTACCTTGAAGGTCCCTTCCAACCCAGATGATTCTATGATTCTATGACTGCTATTTAGGAGAAAAGCTTTAAACACAAAGGGTATACATTTCTGTTCTGCTAATCCTCAGTTTCAGGGCGGTTTCACCTCCCCTAATTCCGGGTGGTCCACCACTGCCATTATCATGGCTTTTAGAGGAAAATGTCATTAGCCAATCCAAACTAGTCAAGGCAAACATGGTGTTTTTTCTGACCAGCCTCTAAGTTACTTTATTTCATGCAGAAAACTTCTTTAATTCCCCCATGGAGACAGGATCTAATCTGCCCACAGAGACACATGTAACTGCTATTTGGCCTATGGAACAGCTTACATTTAATACTCATCTACTTGATATTACAGAAATTATTATTCCCTGAGTTTCTACCATTTGGCATGTCCATTACCAAAGCCATGTGTTTCAATTCCCATTCCCTTTGTTTCCTTCTTTGGGAAGGAACACTGGAGACACTGTATCACAGTCAGTCAAAGTCTTATGGAGATGAGCCAGAGGCTTCTGAAGTCATTGAAATCAACAGAGAAACATCTGTGAGGCACCTCAAGGGTGCAGCACAGGGTGCAGCACCTAAGGCGGCAGCACAGCCAACAGCCCAGCAGAAGTGCCTCTACATGAATGCACGCAGAATGGGCAACAAACAGAAGGAGTTGAAAGCTACCACGCTGCTGGAAAGCTATGATATAGTGGCCATTACTGAAACCTGGTGGGACAAATCCTATGACTGGAGTGTGGTTATTGAGGGCTACAAGCTATTCAGAAGGGACAGGCAAAGAAGGAGGGGCAAAGGTGTTGCCTTCTATGCTAAGGAGTTGATAGAGAGTGAGGAGATGTCCCTAAACTTCTCACTGGCGGCAGATGAAGAGAGAGTTGAGAGCTTCTGGGTGAGGATTAAGGGGCAGGCCTATATGAGAGACACCACAGTGGGTGTTTATTATAGGCCATCTGATCAGGGTGGGGAAGTTGATGAGGCCTTTTACAGTCAGCTGAAAGTAGCCTTGCAGTCACAGGTCTTGGTTGTCATGGGGGACTTCAATCACCCTGAAGTCTGCTGGGAAGGCTACACAGCCAGGCATGTACAGTCCAGGAGGTTCCTCCAGTGTATTGATGATAACTTCTTGACTCAGAGGGTGGAGGAGTCAACAAGGAGAGGTGTACTACTGGACCTGGTTCTGACAAATGAAGAGGGACTGGTGGAGGTCATTAAGGTTGCAGGCAGCCTGGCTGCAGTGATCATGAAAAGATAGAGTTCAGGCTCATGGGTAGTATGTACAAAACAAGTAGGATTGAAACCTTGCATTTCAGGAGGGCTAACTTCAACCTCTTCAATAAACTGTTTGGGAAAATCCCATGGGGCAAGTGTAGGGTGATGCACCCATGGAGGAATAACCCCATGCACCAATACAGGTTGGGGCCTGACCTGCTGGACCTTTTTGGAAAAAGACCTGGGAGTCCCGGTGGTCGACAGGATGATCACAAGCTAGCAATGTGCCCAAGAAGGCCAATGGCACCCTGGGGTGCATCAGGAAGAGTGTGCCCATCAGGTTGAGAGAGGTTATCCTCCCCCTCTACTCTGCCCTGGTGAGGGCCCATCTGGAGTACTGTGTCCAGTTCTGGGCTCCTCAGTTCAAGAAGGACAGGCAACTGCTGGAGAAGGTACAGCAGAGGGCTACAAGGATGATTAGGGGCCTGGATCATCTCTCTTTTGAGGAGACGATGAGGCACTTGTGTCTTTTTAGTCTGGAGAAGGGAAGGCTGAGGGGGGATCTGATCAATGCTTATAAATACTTAAAGGGAGGGCGTCAAGAGGATGGGGCCAGTCTTTTTTCAGTGGTGCCCAGGGACAGGACAAGATGTAACAGGCACAAACTTGGACATAGGAAGTTCCTATGAGGAGGAACTTCTTTACTTTAAGGGTGGCAGAACACTAGATAGAATAGGCTGCACACAAAGGTGGTGGAGCATTTATCTCTGGAGACGTTCAAAGCCCGCCTGGACAAGTTCCTGTGCAACCTGCTGTAGATGGACCTGCTGTGGCAGGGGGGTTTGACTAGATGATCTCCAGAGGTCCCTTACAACCCCATATCATTCTGTGTTTCTGTGATTCTTCTAGGTATGCAATGAATCAGTAAACGATGTTCTCCACCTCAGAGAAGAGTATTTCATGCATCTTAATCGGACAGTAAGAACTACCATTGTCACAAAAGGAAGGCATGGATGAATCAAAACTTCTAGTGGGGATGAGGTGGAGGAAACAATAACTGGCCTGGATGGTAATGCAGACATATTGTATAGGATGCACTGGGAAAACACCAGATTCAAAATGGGAGTTTGTACCTCTCTAGAAAAGTCCAAAAACATTGCCACATAAAAGGATCAAACCACTCCCAGCCCTCAAAGACAAACCAGCCAGCTCTCCAGAAACATGAGGAACTCACTGATTGACCCCTGATACCCAAGTTATCCATGAAGTTAATGCACGTGTTTGCCTAAAAGCATCCTGAATTAAGGTGAACAAAATCCTCCCTTATATAAATTTGGCATGACTTTCCAGGGAGGACAGTCACACATTAGACACATTAACTTCATGGTACTTTACTGATTTAAACCCAAAAATTGACATACTACTTCCCTTTTTTCAAAATAACTTAATGCTTAACGCCCTGGGCTCCTCTTCTGCTGCAGCTGGGTGACAGCACAGCAGACAGGAGGCAGACTGACTGCACCCTAAGCGACCTCACCCAGCTAGGAAGGAGCAAACCTGAAGGATTTTGTTCCCAGGACTGTGACTTTCTCTTTGCTAGTAATTCACAAATGTTTCCTAGAAAACAAGATCTTAGATCTTGGACCATCTTTATCTTGGTTGAATGCCTTCATTTGGAGATGCCATTTTCTTTGGAGGGCTTCCTTGGCTCTGTAGCAGCAGTGAAAAGTCTGACTTTCCCACACAGTCAGCAGAGACAGGGAGCTGTTTAGTTAATTTGTCTAAATTGCCTTCTGAAAGCTTTCAGAGATGTCTGCAGTAATTATATGGGACTCCAGGCTCTCGCATTTAGATATCATAATTCCTAATTCCATGATTCCGACTTAGTCTGGATCTGACTCTTTCTGCAACACAACTGAAAAACTTTTATTATCAAATGCAAAGTCAATTCAGAAACCAATGACTGAATCTTCTTGGTGGAAAAAAAAACAAAAAACAAAAAACAAAACCAACAATAACAACAAAAAGCCAAAACAACCCCCAACTAGTTTTATTTCTTTATTAATCTAAGTATCAGGGCTAAATTCAGCCTGATGTCTTCTGAAGACATGCTTCATTGTGGGATCCCACCAGTGAGATTGTGCTGCTTTCTGATAAATTCAACCTGTGTTTTTTTAGTTGTCCTGCTCTATCCTGGAGGTCCATGTGGAGAGAGTCTCATATATGACTCACTTCTGCAATCAGGAGCAGAGTGCTAAGGGACAAGACAATGCATTTATGAAAGTTTCATTATGAATGTTCAACATCTCTTGTTCTGTTGCCATTGGCTTTACTGGCCCAGGAGGAGAATTTCTACATTTCTACATTTCTACTCTTTGTCTAGGATAGCCTTAATTCAGGACAGCATCCAGCTGTGTGTGAGCACTCTACTGAATAGGTTTGAATGCAAAAGCATGACTAAGCTGAGTCCTGCACTGGGACCTTTTTGGCATTAAGTTAGATTGAAAATCTGCACAATGGAGCTCTAATTTTCATCAAAAATAGAAAAATGTATTTTCATTTTGCACTTTTCTTCTTCAAAGTGATTTCAAAATATTAATTAGTTAATCCCACAGTGATTCTGGCATTCAAACTTTTCCTACAATAATGATAAAAACTTTCTGTAAATGTTTATGTGCCGCTGAACTTTGAAAATTTAAAGACTGTACTGGAAAAGGAATGTATTCTGTCAAAAAAGCTCTGTCTGAAGTGTAAAGAGTAAAGAATGAAAAAAATATGCATAATCATATTGTTCAAAGATACTTAAAGGTCAGATGTAACTTTTAAAACTTTCCTCTTCTGCAGAAAAAGGTGTTCCCCCTTTGAAGTGTCGTTACCAGGCCCTTAGGGCTTTCTATGACCCAGCCTTTCCATTTTATCTCACTTTGTTGAGTGTCATCCAACTCTAAAAATGAGTGTTCATTATATTGACTCAGTGAAATATTTCTGTAGCAAGAAAATACAAACCAAACAAAAATAACCACTTCTCCATTTTCAGATCAAGTGTAATTGAAATGCTAATATCCTCAGAGCAAATTACTAGAAGTTGTCTTGATCTTTATTCTTCAAAGGGGGTACAGTGTGGAGGAACTCTGAGAGCCAAGATGAAGCCTGTGCTGGTACTCAGCAGGACACTGTTTTGCTCTCACGAGACTGGTCTGTCAGTGACCCCAGGAGGAGCACAATACTAAAGCTCATTTGCCAGTTGCTGGGTATTTAGGGTCAGAGAGGAATTTAGGACATCCCAGGTGGTGATGAACAGATGCCAC
This sequence comes from Calidris pugnax, assembly GCF_001431845.1. NCBI lineage: Eukaryota > Metazoa > Chordata > Aves > Charadriiformes > Scolopacidae > Calidris > Calidris pugnax. The sequence continues at coordinate 29,444,544 of NW_015094510.1, forward strand.
CAACTTTTATTTTCACCTGGAAGTACTGGTGCTGGGCAGAACCTCGCCCCGTACCACTGACACTTTATCCTTGGCAGAGAAAACCCCGACATGATGACCAAAAAAATATTAATGTTGTAACAGAAGACTTGAAACTACCAAACTAACCAACCAAAACCAAAATCAATGTATATGTAAAACAAGGACCCTTCTCCAAACAAGCTGAGCGCCCTGGGGAAGCAAGAGTTTCAGAAGTTCATTAAGGACTTTGTTTATGGAAGGTACTTAACACTCCGTACCTTGGGCCTGTGTCAGTATGTAAAAAGAATACAATGAACAGCAGAGCATTACAGTAAGCACTTCGTGAGTTTGCTCTGACATCCTCCGGTGTAAATCAGGAGTAATCCCACTCAGTTCCTGGTTTGATCCTGTAATATTCCCAGTGGAGTTATAAACAGAGTGAGAACTACAAACAGTGTAAAACTAGAGCAAGACCCTGAATCGGACCTTGACTCTGTACAATGGTTGCCAGTGTGACTCCTTGGACCTTGAGCTTTTCTTCCTTCTTACATAGACAAACTGAACATACTCAGGTAAAAGCCAGCCAAGAAGCTCTGCTATGTACATCTGCAGAAACAGAAGTTGAGTGCTTGATCCCACCTCTTCAGGGAAAACTCCTGAAACTCAATGAAAACTCCCAAAGTGTACTTGGGTCTCCTCTCCACCTTTGCCAATGCTTTCCCAGGAGCAATATGTGTCTGCACAAATTTATTTAGCAGGATTAGATGTGTCCTGAGGCAACATCCTTCCCCTGTGGCAAGGATTAATTGAGCTCTCAGCTGAATGAGATTGTGAAACTAATGACTTCGCCTTGTTATAAAGTAACTAACATTGGTGAACTGCTTTTTATTTGCCATAAATCTTTCCTAGTAAAGACAAGAAATCTTTAAAAAAGAGGATGCAGAGTCACTGAGGTTTATGGCTCTTCACAGAGAATTTTGTATAGAGGACCATGTCTGAGGAATTCTTCCCTCCTTGGCAAGCATGGCCAGCTGGCTGCCTAAGAGTTTGCAGATCTCTGCAGGGCTCAGTCCTGCCTGAAAGGCTGCCATTTACATACTGACTTTTTGTTCAGCATACTTAAAACCCATTGCAATTATTTCAATTTACATACTAAATTTCCAATGACCTTGTGCTGCCTTAAGATCATTAGCTTTAATGAAAGCAGAAACAGGTGATAAGGTCAAAGAGTCAGTCCTCTGATGAAGCTTTTAAGTTCATTTACCTGTCCCGTTCAATATAGGAGCCTCTGCTCCAGGTTCAGGAACATTTTGCAGTCTTCAAAGATGATGTCCTGCTTTTGGGGCCACTCAGTGTTGAGAAGAGAAGGCACAGGGGCAGCAATTGCTGAGGATAATTATGCTCTAGTGGTTCTATGCTCCTGCAGTGGCTCAGAAGAAGTCTCAGCACAACTGAGAGATTGCATGGGAGCACCCAACCAAATCGGTTTCAGAGCACAGTAAGTGAGATGCAGGGAGTTGTCATGCGACTCAGCTTTATCTCCACCTTACCTCCTCTATGCAGAGAGAACCTGGGGGGAGCTGCAAAATGGCTCAGCCCTCGGCTGTCCTGAGATTGCATCAAAATAAGAACCTAAACCGTCTGGAGCCTTAGCTCCTTCAACAAAATGCCCTGAGTCCCATCCCACCACTATTCCCGTGACTTTGAGTGCTAGACATCACAAAATTGGCAACAGAGACTTAGCTATCATACCACCAGAGGTAAATATCCCAGATAGGGTAATCCACTCAGGCATAATCCTGCACCCCCACAGAATCAGGAAATATAAACCGCAAGGTTTGGGGAGAAAATTGGGGAATCTTCCAAATATACAGCTGGCCTGTAGGAGATTCGTCCCCCCTTTGTCCAGGATACTGTACAGGGTAACTTTCCAGGGATTGAGCGACTTTAACTGAGAGAGAGGGTAAGTGATTAAGAAACATACATGTGGTATCTGGCATGCTATTAAGATTGTGATTGGTGCACTCTTTTAAGATATTAATATCTAGCGCACTTGCGGTTTGTGTTGTTACTTGTCATGATCATTTGTAGGTTGCAATAGTGTATTCCATGAATTGCTTTTAAATTGTAATAGTGTAATCGCCATTGTACATAGAACCTGCAATAGTGACATATTGGACCTCTGGGTGAAGTCCACATAAATTGTGAATTTGAACCTCTCACTGAAGTCCTTTCTCCCGTTTCATCACAGAGATGTTAAATCTTACAACAGACTCAAGTTGTTCCAGAAGCAAAACTGTCCCCACATTCCCAGATATAAGGAGAACCCATTTGCTCTGACAAACACCAGTTGCAGTCCCATCACCTGAGCAAACTGGATCCTCAGCCGACAAGTTCATCCTGTGGAAGGTTCTGAGTGTTTTTCAACTGAATTAAGAGAAGTGAATGAACAGCAGGTGTATGGTCTCAATACCTTAAGGGTGGCTACATTTCTTCCCCAAAAAGAGAAGCTAAACAGACTTCTGTATTAAGGTAATTTAAGAGAAAAGAATTACCATCCCTGCCACAAGTTAAGAAGCATATCCATGGTACAGGAGTACATGTCTCACATAGTTAGAAAATAATCTTCTAGTGTTGACCTAATTTACTGAGGAAAATTTTACAGCTGGTGAACAGTGGAAGATATTTTCTTATGCATATAAAAGAATTTTCTTTCAATAATCTTATTGAAATTCTGCTGTGAAGTACTGCTACAAGTCTGAAATATGTGCCATGTCATCCAGATCACGTCGACTTGTTATTTTGCCCTAAAACAAATAACTTGGGCAATGAAAACTCCTGTTACAGGAAAAAAAAAAAAAAAAAAAAAAAAAAACAAAAAACAAAAAACAAAATACAAAATCATAAACCAAGAAACTCTATATTTTTAGTGTCTTTGGAGAACTGGTAGAAAGGTGCAGACTAGATGTGAGTCCTAGAGGAGAAAGGTTATTCTTCAGATGACCTTTATAGTAATTTTTATTGTGGGAACAAGGCAAGGACACAATTATGCCAGCCAGAGGTGAGGAAAATGGCCTAGTTAAGTGTATAGGTCAGGAGAAGGGCTGCTGAGGTTCATTCTGCCCTTGGATGAACCCCTACTGCTCCTCTATAGCTCTGGGGGCAATGGTCAAGACCACAGGGTCCCAGGTGATGTCCTCCTTGGTTCTGCTAGTGATGGGGAAGGGCTTGGGGAAAAGGTGATAGATGCCGCAGGTCCACAGCCAGTTCCACAGCTGGCACAGTCAATAGGCTTTTTTTGTTGACAGGGCTTTTAAAACCAGAGGACCATCCTTAAGGATATAGGACAAGTGGGGAGTCATGGGACCCATTTGACTTGATGCTTTTCTATTACAGAATGACTGGATTTCTGGATGAAAGGAGAGCAGTGCCTCCTGCAATATCCTACTATCCAGGTGAGGACAATATGGTCTGGAAGGGTGGAAAAACAGATGGGTAAAAAACTGTTTTTACAGTTGGACAGTGGCTAATGTGTTCTACTCAATCTGAAGAGCAAGAAAAAGAGAAATAACACAGGCATCTGTCCTGGTAACTGCCTTATTTAACATCTCTATCAATGACCTAAAGGAGGAGACAGAATGCCCCCCTTTGCAGGTAGCACCAAACTTGGTGTGCAGCTGGGATCCAGTACTGTGCTACAGTGGAGGCTCTCTTAAACTGTGCTGATGAACAGTATTCCCTTGCCCATTCTGCTGTGTTGCACGTTTGTATCTGTGTAGTCATAGACATAGGATGTTTCTAGAAGACTTCTCTTTCTTCTTTTTGAATTTTCAGGAACAAAGAGACATCAAGATGATTTAAGTTTTAAAACCTTTATTTGTGTTAGCTAGCTTTCCTCCTTCTCCTCCTCTTCCTCGTAGCTTTGAGTATCACTCATGGGGAAGATGAAAATGACAACTCTTTCCACATCTGGAAAATGAAGAGAAAGATGATGAACTGTCATTTCCAAGAAGATTTTGGTTTTGTTCTTGATGCCCTGAAGGAAGAAATACCTCCTTCTGAAACCAGCAGACCTGTTTTGCTAGAAGGTTTCCCATATAGCCCTTCAACTCTCTAGCACTCACTTCGGCTTCTTTTGCCCCGAGGTCTTATTTTTTTCTTTGTGGGGAGTTGGTTTTGAGGTTTTTTCCTTGCTTGCTCTTTCCTCTCTTTCTTTCTTTCTTTCTTTCTTTCTTTCTTTCTTTCTTTCTTTCTTTCTTTCTTTCTTTCTTTCTTTCTTTCTTTCTTTCTTTCTTTCTTTCTTTCTTTCTTTCTTTCTTTCTTTCTTTCTTTCTTTCTTTCTTTCTTTCTTTCTTTCTTTCTTTCTTTCTTTCTTTCTTTCTTTCTTTCTTTCTTTCTTTCTTTCTTTCTTTCTTTCTTTCTTTCTTTCTTTCTTTCTTTCTTTCTTTCTTTCTTTCTTTCTTTCTTTCTTTCTTTCTTTCTTTCTTTCTTTCTTTCTTTCTTTCTTTCTTTCTTTCTTTCTTTCTTTCTTTCTTTCTTTCTTTCTTTCTCATTGCATGTTTTGATGATTTATGCATGCAAGATGCTTCTGGGAATGCCTGTTGCTATTCAGATGCCTGGAGGAAAAACTTTTGTAGGGAGTTGCTGAAATTACTACTAAAATAATTTTAATATTATGTTCTTCTGCTTTCCAACTTTAATCACCTATGATCGACTTGGAGGCGTTATCCTTATCAACAATACAATTCAGTTGAATACACACACTATTTTTTTCTTTTTCGGGATTCAGGGACTTGAAGATGTGGGAAGAGCAATTGCCAGTGAAAAATGAGGCAAAAAAGTTGAGAACCTCAGCCTTCTCCATGTCAGTTGTTACCAGATTTCCTGTCTTATTTACTAGGAAGGGTACAATTTCTTTTGTTTTCCTTTTCTATGTACCTGAAGAAGCCTTATTATTCTTCACTTCCCTTGCTAAATTTAGCTCTGGCTGTGGCTTAGTTTCCTGATCATTCCTTTTTCTAATTTACAACCTTTTCAAAGAAAACCACTGTTGATAGCCTTTGCATGTTTTTAAAATGAAGGATTGTTGCCTGCCTGATTGCACAAAGACTCCAGACCATTCCAGAGAGATAGAGAGGAGGAAGAAAAGGAGGCTTCTCTATGCAAAGGTGGCCAGGGAGCTGGCCTGTAGATCAGGTACTTCAGGAGGAAGTTAGCAGCAGCCACACAGCCTGTAGGACCCACCAGCGACTCCATTGACCAGAGTGTTAAATCCTTGGGTGGCTCAAAGCCAGCAGAGCCATGCAAAAGTCCTTGGACGTCTGCCACATGATGCTACTGGAAGATACGGCAGAGAGCAGTTTCATTTTCTGCCACACACACATGTCATAGTGCAGAGAACAATTCAATGCGGAGCTAGAAACAGTGCTATTTGCTTTAGAAATTCAGATCTATAGGAAGTTATTCCCAAATTTCCCTCAGCAATCACCAAAATGCTTACAGTGTTCAATACGTTGAAGAAAGAGACTTCTATGTGTTATTGCTTAGGGAAGATGCCCCCAAATCTCATACTCAGCCTTTCCAGTGCAGAATAACTTATTATTATGTGACTCCCAGAGAGGATGCTCCTGGGTAAATGACAAACACAGAATTAGAAGTCCAAATGACAGTATGGTCAGATACTCTCAAGCTAGCCCTTAGCAGTCTTGCAGGCGCCTGCAAGACTTTCCAACAACTTTCTAAGAGATAAATCTGACAGCGTGCAGTTGGCAGAATAGCTTGCACCATGCTGCTTGTAGGACCCAGGGGGAAACCAAGGGGACTATTTAAGCACAACAAAGTGACCACTCCATGACCACATGGGACAAGTGTATGCGTTGCAGCTAACCATGGTGGGTCAGAGCAGCCTCTGAAGCTGTGCCAGCAGATTAGAGCAGACATCATCCAAGCCTACCTCAGGAGGCAACATTTACAACCCAGCACTCTCTACTGAGCTCTTTGCTGGCAGAGAATCTGGCTTTGACAACTGCTTGGACTAACTACTTGTTACAACTGTGATTTTAGCATTCAGGCTTCCAAAAAAGTAGCTCAGGGCAGTGGTTCCTTATGTTCCTCTATATTAACCTTGCCGTGTTTAATATTTTTAAGATTGCACGGATATGAGACCATGATTATTCCACGTACCTTTGGCTTGATCTGTAACCACTCTTAGGTGGTACAAGCACCACAGGGTTCCCTTTGCCTGTCAGTGCCAAGGGGCTGTGTGTGTGTTTGTACTTCAGACTCTTACTGTCTGGCTTGGAGTAGAGTGAGTCAGAGACCTTTGAGGTGTTCTCTGATTGTGTCAGCTATCCCTCTTAGTGTCACCAGAAATGGGGGAAGTACTCATTTCCGTGCAATAAAAGGCAGTGCACTCTAAAACACTCAGGAGGAGGCAATTGGGCACAAGTAACAATTCATTCAATTACCTGACCAAACTTCTGAAACTACCCAGAGACTGACTTGATAGCACTGGGTTTTTTCCCCATTGTTTGATTTTTATAAGCATGGATTACCTTTTTGGCATGCTTAGAGGAGTCAAAAGGTAACAGTCCCTCATGAGGTCTGATAATGTTATGTGACATACTGCTATTAAGCTACTGCAGGAGTGAGAAGTGGTCTTTTAATATAAAGATTGCCTCTTGGTGCTACAAGTCTTCACAGGCTCTCCCCAAAGCATGATTTGTAAGCAACTATTTTTTCTGTATAAGAAAAATTCTTACAGCCTAGAAGGTGTTTTGTTTTCCAAAAGGAAACATACTTCTTCTTTCTGCAAAACTTAGTCATAGCACTTCTGATCTTGAGTTTATTCTAAATAAGAAATAATTCTCTGGCTAGAAAAAGCCTGATCAAGTTTAATTCTAAGAGCTGAAAATCAACAGTAGTTAAAACTGCATTGTGTAGGCCAAAGCAATATGTGTTTAATGATAAACAAACTCAAATGGTTGAATTAAGCAGCTGTGTCTATCTAATTCTCTTTGATCTTCAAGTTGGTTCTCTTGTTGCATTTCTAGTACAGTACATAAATACATTAGTGGACTCTTTAATTTGGTAGTTAAAAGCATAACAATGTGAAACGGTCTGAAGTTGAAATAAATAAAATTCAAACTGGAATACAGTGAACACTTTTAACAGTGAATGTAGTGCCTTTTGATCTGATTATCACTCATTCACTCTATAAAATTATTAAATTACAGAGAGAAAATTATGCAATTTATTTTTTAAAAAATAAATTCCCTGATAGTCTTTCCTGTCCAAAATAGATCATATTCCTATGGGACTATGGAAGTCCCATGGAAGGGACTCACAATGATGATCTAGTTTAACTGCCTGACCAATTTGGGATTGACCAAATGTCACACATTGTTAAGGGCATTGTCCAAATGCCTCTTAAACACTGACCAGCTTGGGGATTCAACCACCTCCATAGGAAGCCTGTTGCAGTGTTTGACCACCCTCGTGGCAAAAAAAATGCTTCCTAATGTCCGGTTTAAACCTCCCTTGGTGCAGCTTTGAATCATTCCCACGCTTCGTGTCACTGAGTCCCGGGGAGAAGAGATCAGCACCTCCCTGTCCACTTTCCTTCCTCAAAAAGTCGTAGAGAGCAATGAGGTCACCCCTCAGCCTCCTTTTCTCCAAACTAGACAAACCCAAAGTCAGGTCAAATGTGTGAACTTCAAAAAATGTTCAGACTTCAGAAGTTTGGAGCTTTTTTGGTTTCTGTATTGACTAGAAGTACTTACCAACAAGGAGTCCTTAGGGTTGGACATACAATCAAGTCCTGATCTCATTAGGATCCATCCAAGGCAGAAGGCATGTTAGTAACCCGCAGGTGATGGTCACATAGGTAATCATGGGGGCAGAATTGCCCATTGTTGTGGCTTCTTCTTCAGTTTTGCAAAAATGAACAATCACAGGTAAAGAATTACAAAATTTTGTCTTCTGGGGAGCCCAGCCGTTTGGCAAACACATTCCCCTTGCCAAGCCCATCAGCAGCGCCCTGTGTGCTTATTCATGTTGAGGAACTGCCATCACTCCTAACAGTAGTTTTCTTTCTGTCTTCCTTATTCACAGATCTTTATCCATTTCTGCAAGACACGGTGGCCACGCCTGTGAAGACTGTAGTTGATTGCTAACTGGCCAGTTTACAGTCTGTTCAGCTGGTCCTGCTCAAGAGTCTTCATACTGGATTGTGGGACTGCTGAATCTTTTTCTTGTTGCCAATGAAGAATATATTTCCCATCAACCTGACTCCAGGCTATCAGTGCCCAGTCTCTTGCACCACAGGGATTATTTCAAAGACTGTGAAACTACAAACGTACTGGAAAGATTTGTGAGCAGTGGCAGATGAACGATAGCCTGGATCTTCCTGAACAGTTAATGAGTTGCATCCCTGTGATGAATACATATGCTAAATACCAACAACTGTTAAGACAGAAATACTTTCATGTGGTAAGCAGAGTGAAACATAAGCACACAGCAATCAGCTCTCTGTGACAAATGACATGAGATCAACAGAGTTCTGCAGCTGAGTTGCAGATTGGAGATATATGTGATTATGTGCAACCCAGCCTAAGCTAGCTAGTCAATCCAAAAGTGCATTACAAGCTGTAATTTTGGCATGTGTTCCTAAAAGGCCAACAGTTGAGCTAGCTTCACACCAAAGGAGCCTGGATACAGTTTACACTTTGGAATATTTAAATGTTTACACTGACTGCAAGTAGGAGGTTATTGACAGTCATTTTGTTGAACTCATTGGAAGATACCATTTTCTGCCGTTTTCAAGCATCCTTGCCATGTCAGAATTCAAAGCAGAGACAAGTCAGAGATTGACCGTGCTGGCAGACTAAGGCATCTGCTGTCTGTATTGATGATCTTCTATGAGAAAAAAGGTAGTGTCTAATCAAAGTGCAGGAGGTTAATGTGAACAGCAGCACAGAGAGCACTAGGATGCTGTTGACTTATCTTCTTTTTACAGCTATTTGTTGTGTATTGCCAAAAGAGCTTGTTATGAATACACAGCTTTGCAGCACTGTTTTTTTCAAAATCCTGAACACCGTGAGCAAAACATCAGTGAGACACGGCAGATCTGTGGATGCTGTAAAGTTGAGAGGTACAGTCTTTGCTAAACAGTACAAGTAATCAACAGAAATTGTTTATATTTGCTATTTCTTCACTGAAACCTAGCTGGATTAGTTATCAAAATGATCTCCACCTCTGTCATATCTACTGGAGCATGACTTGTTCCAATATTCAAAGCCTACCAAGAGAGGGGATATCAGAAAATAATTTTACCCATTGCATATGCTTGATAATGGAGTGAACACAGACTGGCAATGATCTTTGAAAGTTTCCAGGTCTCTGGAAGTTTGTTATCGCTTTTAATTCAGGTCTTCAACTGGGTTATCCAAAGCCGAGCAGTGTCAGGGCCCTGACTGCACTGGGTGGCTCCACAACTCTTTCCCCACTCCTGTGGGTATGTGGGAATTTGTGTTCAAAGCCTGCCCTGGCACAGTGTAACCTCGGATCAGACTTGCAGAAGAACTTTGGGTCCTCACCTCTTCACTCAGGACCTGTATTCATGAACTCACTCCTTGTAAGAGTTTTGTTACAAGGATGTCTGCACCCAGTGTTGTACCACCCTTCTCCTCACCCCAGCTTGATGACGTTACTTCCTGGCTTGGCATGGTCATGCCTTGTCACTGCAGATTTGTCTGCCACTGGGCTGTGGCTGACCCTGGTTATGGACACGGGACCTGCTCTTCTTATTTGGGTACCATGGGCCACTGCACCTTGCCAATGAGGTTATTGCCCTGCTTGCCCTGGCTGTCACCCTCAGCTCCCATCTCACCTTCTTCCATGGAGCAGCCCACTTTTACTGCTCTCTGACAAGTAGATGACCCAAACAATTTCAAAGTCTGCAGAGGGTTTTGATTTCTATTATATAGAACATTCAGAAATTAGCATTTCTATTGTTCTTGCGATTTCTGTTCTAAAAATGAAAAATTAGCATTATTGCATGTGATGCAGGCAGCGTATTTGACATCCAAAATCATTTACCAGTTTGATGCAAACATTTGCATCAAATCAAGTTTTGTCTGAATTGGGTTTAATAGGCAGATGTACATTTTCCTCATAACTGTCCTATATGCCAAAACTGCCTGAGTTTTTGTATAATCAATATTGCATTATTGTGCAGTTGTGACAATATGGCTAGTAGCTTATTTCCTAGCTTTTTTACCTGTTGGCTGCACATTAAGTCCTTTTTAAGCTAACACCTATTTGTTAGAATTTAAGCTTGCTATTTTGGGACCTGCCAGTTTAAGACATACCCAAATCATACTGTCCAAAGGTTTTCTGGCAGCCAAATGACATCATGACATCCAAGGCTGCTAGTGTGTGGGAGTGTGCTCCTCAGACGAATGGCAATTCTGAGTAGTTTTTGGCAGACACAAACTAACCATTGAAATCCAGCTGTTAAAGAACACAGTCCATCATCAGGAGGTCAAACTTGTTTGGCATTTTCAAAACTTACTGTTTGCAATGTTAGACACTTCAGGAGTTTTTTGTGGTACTCTACTGAATTGGAGCTGGTGTAAATGTCTACTGACGCTCTGTGGATATGTTTAATTCATATTTGGGAAATCTTGGAGAGAACAAATTAATAGACCTCTTGATTTAAAAAAGATAAACAAGCCCTACCATTTTCTGTTATTACTAGCTTTACATGCACGTAGTAAGAAGGTAACTCTAACGTAAATATCAGTTACAAATTTTTTTAGATCAGAATTAGGAAATATCTATTGCCCCAAATGTATTATTTCTGAGTAATGTGATTTCAGAAGTACAGTTTAAATATTTAATGAGTAAAAATGAATAATAAATATTTATGTCAAAGCACAGGATGTATGTCTTCATATAAAGGTTTGGAAAAAAGCCTGAACTGCTAGAGCAAGAAGAATGTACATTGCTTTTCCAAGCCAAGAGCAAAATGAAATTTGAAAGCAGAAAAAAATATTATATTTGACTGACAGAATATGATAAACAGCAAGGTCAACTAAACTGCTTGTGGCATATAAGCATTTCTATTAGAGGCTCATAGGGATCACAACAAACCCCAACACTATTGAATGTTTTTAATCCATAATCTCAAAGTAGGTATCAAATACCTACTGGAGACAACAGGCAGATAAGGAACAGTGAAGCTTGATGTGTGCAATGAAATCATACAGACCAATGAACAGATGAGGTGTGAATAACAATGGTGATTAAGAAAGCACCTGGGAAGGGGCAGCTTTTCTATCATTTGATGTCCTCAGCTTGAAATTTCATTTATCTTCAAATGAAGACTTTGATGTCTTTTGGGGAAATATGCTAGAGCCAAACAACTCCTGCTTTACTCAAATATAAGTTAGTTTCCTCAAGGTGAAGGCAAGTGGATAAAATTCAAAGAAACACCCTGAGATTTGTAGAATGTTAAATCTCTTCTGCGCTTTAACTTTGTTGAAAACTGTCAGAATGAGTTCAGAACTCTGAATTTAATGTGCTAGTGACACTTCTAAATGTTTTCATTTTTTTCTGATACAAGTATCTTAAAACATCAAGCCTGTCACCTTCTAACCCAGATTTTCAAGCGACATTTGGCTACTTCAGCCCTTCATACTTCAACAGGAAAATCTAGATAGAGGGGAGAAGATGATCTTCTGAGTTCCTGAATCTGGGTGTACACCGTGGTTGCACCATGGAGGTCACCCTGATGTCTGATTCATCTTTCGTACTTTTCCCCCTAAGTCCTTGTTTCTGCAGAAGAGAAACCTTTGGGTGCTGAGCAATGGGAGAGGCAGCGTGCTTCACAGGACCCCAGTCTCTGCAGCCAGGGGACCAGAGTGTTGTGGGTGCCACAGCCCTCACTGATACGTAAATCTAAAGAATGACTGTGATTGACAAAGTACTTACAATCTTCACTTCATTGTGTGCCTGAGTCTCATGCTTATTCTTTTATTAGGTAATAACGAGACAACAAGCTCTTCCACTGATATCACTACTTTCTCTGACAGTTCATCTTATCTAAAAACACAGCTTTTTATTTTATTCTGTGCTGTAACATAGGTGTGGAGAGCACAGTTCCACCACCTCAAGTCTGTGTTGGAAATTGCCATGCGCTTTGCCACATCAAAGGACTTTTGTTGATTAACTTGCAAGATCACAATTTGAATTGCACGATAATAGAGATCAATGGATTGATGCTGGAATGAGCAAAGAACATTGCTTTCATCATTGCCCTGAACACACTGTTTAAATGAATAAATGATTCATCCTTTTAAATATACATTTTTGAGATCTTTCTCCTGCCTTCTGTCCCCTTGAATTGGAAAGTACAGGTCCAGAGTAGGAATGGAGCAATTCTCAAATATGTGAAATGTATTTTCCATATGATTGAAGAGCTGAAGGTAACTTAGCATGGTTTGGACACCTGGAGAGATTAATTCTTCAATTCATGTATTCTGATTATGCCAAACCATGAATATATTATAGTTTTAAATGTGGTAATTTGCATAAACTAATAATGAAAAGAATATCAGGAAGAAGTATTGTGGACATTGTCCCAGTACTTCTGCCCAAGAGCAATGACTTCTGCTCGGGAATTCTTTCACCAGTGGCTTTCAAGCATGGAATCGTGCAAGAATTTTACTATGCTCATGTCAAACTTCATTTCAGGTTCACTTTAAAACATCACTTTTCTTGGCTTATCTCTTCTATATTATTCTATACTGTAAAACTCACCATGGTACAAAACGCCCTGCCAGGAGGATTTCCATTTGAGACAATGTTGACCCTGGTGACAACCTCAGTGTACCCTGTAGCAGGGTAGGGACTGGGACACTTGTTCTCATCAGAGGAGGATTGCAGCTTTAACTGTATGTTCTCCAAGTAAAATTGCTTCAGATTATTCATTCTTCATTTTGGATAATCTTCATAGTCCATTGACAATGTAAATGCTCCAAATATTCTTGTACTTGGTTGTATGATGAAAATAAGTGTGGTTTTGTTGGGATTTTGAAATGAACCCAAGAAAACCAGACACTCAAATCACATTTTAATTGGAAAATGGACACTTAGCTGTCAGACTCCTTTGAAAAAACCCTTTTTAAATATGCCTTACTGGTGTTGTCATATTAGATTTTTTCCTGTAAGGAAAACAGATTGCTTGCTTCTTTATGGGAAATTACTGTGCTGATGCACTCAGAAGAACACTTAATGCTGCTATAACCTAGTCAGCTGCACTGTATTATCTACATTTTCATTTCTGCATGAATTCATTAAGTGACCGGACTGCTGCAATTTTAAAGTATCTATCTGCCCACCTTATGTCTATTTACTATATTATAGAGGCCGCCCCTTTAATTTTCATAGGTGTTTTTCTGGAGTTGGTAGCGTTCTGATAAATTTTGTAGTTAATATGCTAAGAGTGAAGTTTGTGTTAGCTGAGCAGAGCGGTCTTGCCTTGCTCCCATGAGCAGCTGACATTGTCAATGAAAATTACCCTTCTGCACATCCAAGCAGCTGTTTCCCAGAGTATTCAGCGCTGATAGTACTGATGTGTAAAGGAGTTTTACTAAGAGAGGGTTCCTATTTCAATCACTGGAGTTAAAGCAGAAATATACAGAAGAAAATCTGAAGCTCATCATGCCAGAATTGGGCTCTGGGTGATTACAATGGTCACCCCTTTAAAATAAAGGACATGCTGGAGGAAAGGGATGCCATCCAGAGGGACCTGGACAGGCTTGAGAGGTGGGCTCATGTAAATTGCATGAGTTTCAACCAAGCCAAGTGCAGGGTCCTGCACCTGGGACGTGGCAATACCAGGTACAAATACAGGTTGGGTGGAAAATGGCTGGAGAGCAGCCCTGAGGAGAAGGACTTGGGAGTGCTCATGGATGAGAAGCTCAACATGAGCCGGCAATGTGCCCTGGCAGCCCAGAAAGCCAACTGCATCCTGAGCTGCATCAAGAGAAGCGTGGCCAGCAGATTGCAGGAGGTGATTCTACCCCTCTACTCTGCACTTGTAAGACCCCACCTGGAGTACTGCGTCCAGCTCTGGAGGCCTCAACACAGGAAGGACATGGACCTGTTGGAATGGGTCCAGCAGAGGGCCACAAAGATGATCAGAGGGATGGAGCACCTCCCCTATGAGGACAGGCTGAAAGACCCGGGGTTGTTCAGCCTGGAGAAGAGAAGGCTCCGGGAAGACCTTATAGTGGCCTTTCAATATCTGAAGGGAGCTACAGGAGAGCTGGAGAGGGACTCTTTGTCAGGAAGTGTAGTGACAGGACAAGGGGTAATGGTTTTGGATTGAAAGAGGGAAGATTTAGATTAGATACCAGAAAGAAATTCTTTACTGTGGGGGTGGTGAAGCACTGGAACAGGTTGCCCAGGAAAGTCGTGGATGCCCCATCCCTGGAAGTGTTCAAGGCCAGGCTGGATGGGATTTTGAGCAACCTGCTCTAGTGGAGGTGTTGGTCTAGGGGGGTTGGAACTTGATGACCTTTAAGGTCCCTTCCAACTCTAACCATTCTATGATTCTATGATATTTGTGAAAATCTCTGTTAAGTATTATTCTTTAATGATCATTGATTGTGTTTCACATCTCATTTATTCATACACACAACCCTGAGACAAAAAATTGGAAGACAGAAAGAGCTACAAAAAACCCCCTCTTTTCAAAAGTGGTAAAACAAAGCGTCATTGCTGAAATGTTTTATTTGCAACTTCCAAAACAAAAAGTGTTTGTTCAAAGCAAAACCAAAATCTGTTTCAAAGCTGAATTATGTTAAAATCGACTAAACATGTCAGTCTCACTGAAGTGGCACTTTCCAAAGAGAACAGTTTAAACAGAAAACTCTTGGCAGCCTCTGGCCTTGAGTCCGAGCTGGAGTGAATTGCACAGCGATGCTGGCCCCGTCTGGGCAGGACATCAGGATGATCCTGGTGGGGTACCCCGGGGAGACAATCTGCCTTCACTCCTCGCCGCCGCAGCATGTTTGCAGGGGCTCCGCTGAGCTTAGTATCAGCTGTGCCTTTAATGAAACACTCTCTCCCTTATTTTTGTGGTCTGCTTCTCCTCACTTGCTGCTCCCACAGTCCCTCAACGTATAATTGTGTTCAGGGAACTGAGGCAACCAGATCTTTCTGAGGCTATTTTCCACGATAAACAAAGTAGCGACATGTAAAAACTGCTAATAAACAGCACCTCCCTCAGGAGGGAAAGTATTACCTCGGTATTATCCCATTTTCTGCTTATTCGAAGAGAACCTCAAGGTCAAACAAACCGAGGCCTCCCTCGAGGCAATGCTAATGCCAGACTGGCTCTGCACACCAAGCTGCTGGCCCAAAGGTTACGCATTACGGGCTTTGACTGTCAATATTCTTATATTGCTGGTTTTCCCTTCTATTTACCATTCTCCTGCGCTGCATCACTTTTACATCAGGCTTTTAAAATGTCCTTTCTCCTGCTATTACCAGGAGTTTTCAAATGAGTAGCTACTATTTGTAGGTGAAGAAGTTATATATAAATGCTTATATACGCTATGCGCAAAGCAAACCCTGGGTTGAAGGAACTATCTCATGAGGCTAAAGCAGTTGAGTTTAGCACACAAGAATTAGGAAGAGCAGGACTATCTGTGTAGTTTTAACTTATCCTCCTGACATGCTTATATAAAACTGAAGTGCTGAAATAAGTGAAGTTACTGTGTCTCATGAGACTTGTAATTTATTCTCCTTTTTCCTGTTTTAAACTGACTGAACCACATTTCTGATAATCTACTGCAGACAAATACTCCAAGCTGCAGTGTTCCTTCACCAAGAAAGGGTGTCATGATACACTGCTACAGAAGCTGGTAAGCAGGAAAAAAACATTACTAAAAAAGTAAAACAGCATGCTTTTTATGAGGAGTTTGAAAAACAAAGCTTAGACTGAAACATGGTCTTAAAAGGAATCTGTCATCCAGGCTGCTACGCGATACTCTGACAAAAGAAAATTCAGGGTGGCAGCTCCATTCCAAACTTCACTTTTAATTTTTAATCTATTGCACTCAAAAGGACCTGTGGATATATTTGCATTAGGAAAGGCATATTCCGAGGATTTAAAGCCATCTTTCTTCACAGAAAGGGAGAAAAGACTCGTGATTGAGGGGAAAGTGATTTTCTTTCTCTTCCATCCTCCTTTCATGCAAGAACAGCACCAGGTCACTAAGGGCAGAGAAGGGACGTTTGTCTGCATCTTCTGGCTGCCTGCTGGGCCCTAAAAGGGAGGTAGTTGGGGGAGGAAGGGAAGTAGAAGGGGGATTCCTCTAAGCACCTGAAGATTGACACCAGAATTCTGTTGTTATTTCAATTTTGCCATAGAGCTCCCCTCTGAGGCTGTGCCACTGGAGGTGGGCGCGTGGGTGAACACCTCTTCCAGGGTACCCACAAAGAAGACGAAAATTCAGATCAAACACATACAAACTTTTTCTCCTCCTGCAGACCAGAATGGCTTCCATCTCAGCTCAAAAAAAATTTGAGTTTCAGAGAAAACATTGGCTAGAGAAGGGACTGCATGAGTATCCTGCCTCTGCGAGAGAAAGCTAAATTGCTTTGCATCATGACGTAGAACTGAAATGCCACCATCAAATGTTCACCAGCTGTTTGAGGTGTTTGACACCCCATACTGATACAAACACTTTGCATGCTGTACGACAGATGAAACTAAGTTAGAAAATCCCTCACTACATTAGCATCTTTGAATAAATATTCACATTTCTGCAGAGTTAAACTAAGTTGCAATTATACTTTTTATTTTCCTTCCATTCACACAGTGTATAATCTATTCACAGGATCAGATCAAGTTATGAAGGATGGTTTTCAGTCAGTGCCCAGTTTACTCAGAGAATTTCACATCCAAAGTTTGAACAGCTGATTTTGCTTTAATTCTCTGGGCAAATGTTGCATAGGGCAAATATCTGTCTTTGTGTCAGAGGTGTTTACAGTTCTGGAAAGGTTTCCCAGAGAAGTTGTAGATGCCCCTTCCCTGGAAGTGTTTGAGACCAGGTTGTATGGGTCTTTGAGCAACCTGGTCTAGTGGGAGATGGCCTTGCCCATGGCAGGGGTTTTGGAACAAGATGATCTTAAACGTCTCTTCCAATCTAAACCATTCTATGATTCAATGATTTGCACCTCTCTGTAACCACACTGGGGTACTCTGGAGAGGCTAAGGGGTCAAATGAGATTTGTCTCAGGATTAGTTGTCAGAGAGAGTGAAAGGGAGCTTAATGAAGTGTAAAAGTAATAATCGTAGTCTGTGTCTGTGAGCTTGGTATTGCCATCAAAATAATCTGCTTGTGGTGCTGGTTTAAACAACAAAGAGAAGCATGTCAGCGATGCTTGATTGCAACACTATCCTGCCTAAGTAGGCAGCTCCACTGGCAAAATCCAAGCCCTTGTTCCTGCTTTCCCATGCAGTAGTCACAGCTTGTTCAACTTCTTATACTTCTGCAACTCCTTTTTCAGGCAGTGACTGGGACTCCTTTCAGCAGCCAAGGGATGAGCTGCTCAGGATTGCAGAGCAGGAGCCTGGGCACTAGCACTGCACGTAGAGTCATCAACACACAAAGGGTTCATCTTTCTTTATTTTTCCCCTTGGAAACTTCATAGGGAGCCCAAGCATTTGCTGTGCTGGTGTTCTGATCAGTCACTGCTGATGTAACAGAAAAAAATGCAGCATTTCCATCCTTCTGCCCTTTTCCAGTTCCTGTCTTTGGCTTGATGCTTGGATTGTGTGTGTTTATGCAGAGAGGTGATCTTTTTCTTCTATATGGGTATGGCATTTAATTACTTGATATTAATTAGTATAAGCAGTGTTTTCATGAAAAGTTCCAGAAACTTTGTAACCTGGCTGCTGCACATGGGTCACTTGTTCGTTTTCAGATTGTCACTGAACTCAAGCAACAACAAGACTGCATCCTCCGGCTTGTCTTTTAGGTACCGTCTCTCTGCTGACAACTGTTCTTCTCCAGATGGCAAAATTCACACCCAAGTGCACAGCTTTTCATACTGGGGATTTATTTTGGATATGTCATTGCATTTCTTTTCTACAATTTTGAAATGGTACACAGAGGTAACTAGCAGCCTGCCCAATTTCAGAACTGGCAGAAAGTGATGCAGAATTGCCGTGCTGATTCAAGTGGCAAAGCCAGTCATTTGTCATACTGCAAGTTGGAGAAGTTGTTTATAACTCAGCAAATTAAATTGGTTTCCATCTTAGATACTATTTTCCATAAGATTTCACACCTGATCTTAATTTTTTTTATTCCCTTAATGTAATATCTCATACTTTTTGAAGCGACTTTTTCTTGCTCAGTAGAGGGAGAGCAGTTATTTCTGAGCAACATGTAAATCTCTGGACTGACTTGATCCTTCTTTTTGGCTTCTATCACTGGCACTCTCAAATGTTAATTATTTTTTTTAGTCCTTGTTAGAAGTTGTCAATAATGTTGAAGAATGGAAAATTCAGATTGCATACAGTTAACTGTTACGTTTTTGATGGTGCAGGTTATAGCTAACAGCTTCCAAATCACCATCAAGAAAACACTTTTTATAAGCTCTGCCTTAACAGCTCTCATTAACCTCTGCAACTTAATCTAAAAATGTCAAATTGAAGTAGTTTACTAAAAAATTCCTCCAGTTTTGTCAGAAAGAAATAGTCACCCCTTATCTACTTTGTACATTCTTGGCCTTTTTTATTCCTATAGGTTAAGTTCTGTAAGGATTGAACTGAGAAAAGCAATGAGTTTCCGAGCTCTCTCTGTAGCTTGGATGTGGGAAATTGAAGTAATTACATATGATGGTTTAAAAGTGAATGGAAAGCAGCTAAATAAGATTTTTATGAAATAGTATCTCCATAGCAACACTTGGTCATTGGGTTTAGTAGTGACTTATAACAGTTTCAGCTATTCAGACAAGCAGTTTTCCAGGCAATGTTAGCAATTATTAGTCTTCCTATTTCCTTTCTCCTGGCAAGCCTAAGACAAATCAAGTTACTGTTCTACTTTCCTCCCATTTTTAGATAGACTTCTGAAATACTCCTAGATTACAGAAATAAAGAATAAAAATACTATAATTTCTCTGCAGAAGATGGAGGAGTCCTCAGTTGCAGACACCTTAGAATAGCATTGCAGGAGCTGTTCCTGCCTCCTCCGCGGTTTCTGCCCTGGGGGTAGGCTGCAAAATAAGCACCCACTCCCTGTCCCAGCACCAGCTACATCCATGCCTAGCTGGGTGACAGTTGGCATTCTCACTGAAGTCAGTGCACACTTTCCAAAGCCATTGTCATGGACATTGATGGAATCACTCACATTCTTGGAGTCATTCTCTGAGCTGTCACCAATGCAGCACTGTGCAAAGTAAAAGCGATAGATTGCCTCTTAAAATACCAATGACAATATAATAACCTTACATCCACTGTTCAAACTGTTCCTGAGGATTTTTGATAATGTATAATATGATGGTTTTTAATGTACAGCAACACTTGCATTTAAAATTAATTTTGAAATAGCTATTTCCCCGGTATGTTGCTGATGTTCAGGCTTTTACATTTCAAAATGCTGTGCAAGTTCTTATTCATTAATAGCTCAGAAGAGGAGACACTGCCGTTTTTAGGTAAATTGCTACTAAATTTTTTTACTTGGGAGGCTGGATGAAGACAGCTGAAGCCAAAACCACCAGTGTTCACCTTTTGTTCAGAGTGAAATCAAAAAGCAGCTATGTGTCTCCAAGAAATGAGAGGAGCTTTTGCCCAAAACACATATTGCATGTTAATGTGGACAGACGCTGAGCTGCATAAAAATGGCAAGGTAACCTGGGAGGTAGAGTTGCTCTGAGGCTGACTAATGGCTGAGAGCAAAGGGAGAGTGTTCGATGTTTGGGTGTGGTGGGGGGTGTTGGGGAATGGGGAATACTCAGAGGAATCTCCCAGATGTTGCTTGGCGCCTGTGGAAACAGGACTTGATGCATCTCTTTGGAAAACTGGTAGAGTTGTATGAAAGAAGTCCTTGCATACTCATTCAGCTCCAAATAGCAATAACTCAGGCCAAATAATTAACCTTCTTTCACTGTGGTTGTGAGGAAAGAAGACAGAAAGTTACAGCTGCTGTTATTATGCTGGACACCAAAGATTATAGCGATTATAGCATTTATAGCACAAGTCTTACAAGGAGCAGCTGAGGGAGCTGGGATTGTTGAGTTTGTAGAAAAGGAGGCTCAGAGGAGACTTTATCGCTCTCTTCAACTACTTGAAAGGAGGTTGTAGTGAGGTGGGGGTCAGTCTCTTCCCTAAGTAAGAGGCAACAGGATGAGGAGATGGCCTCATGTTGGGGAGGCCACCAAGGAGGGGTTTAGGACAGGTATTAGGAAAATTTTCTTCACTGAAAGGGTTATCAAACATTGGAACAGGCTTCCTGGGGAAGCAGTTGAATCATCATCCCCGGAGGTATTTAAAATACTGTGGACATGGTGCTTGGGGACATAGTTTAGTGGTGGTTTTGGCAGTGTTAGGTTAGTAGTTGGACTCAATGATCTTAAAGGTTCCTTCCAACCTAGATGATTGTATGATTCTGCGATTTAAAGCCCAACCCAGCACTTACGTTCCCTAGTGCTGAGCACCAACAGATTCCATTTGTCCTTCCCCAAAGACTTCCATGTAGTCAGCCCCACTGAACATAAGGGTGCATCACTTACATTACAAACATACATGGTTAAAACCTTCCTCCTCTCTGGGCTTTGTACCCCAGGGCCAAGAAAAGCCAAACAAGAAAAGTACCTTGCAGTTCTGGTGTGCAACTGAGAACAGCAAAACCGTGGGTTTAATCCCTCAGCTTTAGTGGTAGTTGGCCATGTCCCACAGGCTGCAGTACAAACCAGAGGCACGGCGGTCACCACCCACTCCTGGGCTCATTGAGGTGCATGGCCTCACCTCCCCGTGAGCTGCATCACCTGCTCTGGCATTCAGGACCAGTCTGTGCCACCCGTGTGGAGAGCAGGGCACCAATGCCAGCCCACATCAACTGTGCAGCTTCAACATGAACCCTGGTCTCCACAGGTATTTCTTTCATAACATGCAAAGGTGTAAGTGATGTGGTAAAAGGCAGCAATATCTCATCATTTCTTTGTGCTGAAATAAATGCTGGGCTTTCAATCAGGCCTGGTTGCCACATGGGAGCCCGGACAAGGTAAATGAAGAAGCTGTTAGGGGCTACTATTCAGTCTGTTCCCTACAGATGAGTTGAAGGTCCTCAGGAGGAACATCATCAGCTGAAGAGAGATGCACACTTCCAGACATTATTGTTTCGTAGAGAAGTAGAAGCCACATCTGGGATCTAGTTCCTCTGTGGAGTGACAGATCATCTCAGCCTGCCCTTACCCCTTACAGAATCATAGAATTGTTTTGGTTGGAAGAGAGGTTTAAGATCTTCAAGTCCAAGCATTAACTTAGTACTGCTAAGTTACTATTAAACCATGTCGTGAAGCACCACATCTAGACGTCTTTTAAATACCTCCAGGATTGGTGATTCAACCACTTCCCTGGACAGCCTGTTACAATGCTTCATAACCCTTTCAGTGAATAAATTTTTCCGAATATTGTATCTGAATCTCCCCTCGTGCAATTTGAGGCCATTTCCTCTTGACCTATTGCCTGTTACTTGAGAAAAGAGACCAACTTCCATCCTCTGCCACGCAAACTCCTCTCTCCTCTGACCAGTGTTATAGGCCAACACAGAGAACTGAGCTAGATGAAAACTGGGTCCTCAGAAGTTCACAGACTGCTCCAGAGGATGCCTGCCCAAGTATGCTTTCTGTTTAACTTCATCTTGTGCTGTCAAGCAATATCTTTTAGGAGTATGCTCTATTCATTGTACTTCTTTTGTATTTCGTTCATTTTGTATGTTCATTTGAATTATTTCAAATATAAACTTTTGCTTGCTCAATTTCATTACTGAAAAGAGGACAGTAGTGTGTGTACGAATTATGAATATGCCAAAGAAGGCCTTTCCTTTCATAGAATCATAGGCTGCTTCGGGTTGGAAGGGACCCTAAGGGTCATTGAGTTCCACCCCCCTGCCATGGGCAGGGACACTTCCTGCTAGACCAAGTTGCTCAAAGCCCCATCCAGCCTGGCCTTGAACACTTCCAGGGATGGGGCATCCACGACTTCCCTGGGAAACCTGTTCCAGTGTCTCACCACCCTCACAGGAAAGAATTTCTTCCTAGTATCTAATCTAAATCTCCCCTCTTTCAATTTAAAACTGTTACCCCTCATAATGTTGCTACACTCCCCGGTAAGGGGTCCCTCCTGATCTTTCCCTTGTTCTTTTAAAGCAAAAAGAAACAAACTGGATGAACATTTATTGATTCAGCTTTATTTATTGCTTCACAATATACCAAATATTGGGCCTGTTCTAAGCACTTAATACAGACAACTGTTATTGAAATCTTCACCAGGTCTTTTAAACGAACATTTTTCATTAAAAAACCCCACCTTATCTGTTTCTTGCACTGATTGAAGTTTTATTTCAGAATGTTGTATTTTATCAGAAAGCTTATCACAGCTTTTCCCCTGACCGGCTATGCGAAACAAAATGACAAGCATTCATACAAACAGCAATGTTCTCATTTGCATTTAGATAAACATTATAATCACAGCTTAAGTAGTAGCAGTTCTCAGAATTCTTAAATGACTTCTAGTACTAAAAGCAATGCTCCACTTAGCTTAAATCGTTATTTTGTATGCATCATTAGATTTGCAGTAGACATCCTGTATTTCTACACTCAGATCAAGGCCTGCCTTGAAAACGTCAGGCACGGTGTGGATTTTTAACGGGAATCATGATTTCAAGAATATTGGGCCAAACTATAATTTGGTTTTAGTTTGTAAAATACTTTTTACTTTAGTGGAATTAAACTGATTTGGGCCTGCTAACAGTCTGGCCTATAACACTTCTTTATTTGGAAAAAAAAAATAAAACCAGTCAGGTTTACACTAAATCCCCACATCAGGGGAACAGCCCTGAAACAGAATGTCTGATTGCACCACAAAACTGTGAATATTAGGTGGTACCTGACGGAAGGGAGAGAATGAAAATATAAAACATTTAAATTGATGCTTTGACAGCTTTTTAGCTGTTATTATCTAACTAAAAATATAAAGATTTTTTCAAGGAGTGAAAAGATTAGCATCAGAAATTAGTCAGCTTATAGGCACAGCACGGAAATCTACAGCCACCAACTCAACAGTTGAGTAAGCTCAAGGTTACAGCTCAGCTGGTGAGTGTCCCTCTCCGGGCTGAGGGACGTACGCTAGAAAATTTTGGTGCTATTCTACTTGTACAAAAGCTCTGACCTGAATGTAAATTCAACACGGAGTTAAACGCAGCAGACAACAGACCTATGCAGAGCTCCCCACAGCGAGGGGATACAGCCCCTGCTCCCCTTAGGCTTAGCTCCAGATCCTCTGGAAACAGGAACCCAGGACAGATCCCAGTATTCCCACTGGCAGCCTCTGAGCCTGACAGACCCCAGTGGCAGAGAGACGTCTGCCCATACAGCTGTCTTTGCTGATCCAGGGTAAATCACTTTGTGTTTACATCCATCAAAATTTGCAAGCTGTCTGGCAACACCACAAATGTGTTCTCCTGCAAGGATTTAAATAATAACTACATTATAGAAATAATTTAAGGATAAATTGATATTGGCATTTAGGATCATTTTAAAGGCTGTCCAGCCCAGCCTGAGGTATGCAAACAATTCTTTCTATTCGTTTGTCATATCCTGTAGGCTGTTTCAAATTCAAGAGTAAAATATATGATATCAAAGTACTGAAAGTTAGAGAAGATAATTGGTCTGTTCAAAGGACACAATTTTTATAATAAAAAATTCATGGATATAAAAATAAATTAAAAAGTAATCAGAAGCCCAGTATATGGAATAAAGAAGAGAAATTGGGAAAGGCTTTTCTTCAGAAAGCGTTCTCAAATGCTATTTGAACTTCTCTAACATTTTTATGATTGCATCTGACACAAGGGACAGGATAAGCCTATGTGAGTCCAAAACAAAAATTAGAGCAGAAGCTTAGATTCAGTTTTAAAATTGTTTCTCCTGTTTGCAGCTGAGACAAGTCACGGAGAGGGTGAAAAAAGAAGCTTATGAGTCAACTCTGGTTCCTGATTCTTTGCTGGAGCTTTCCCGTGCCTGAAATCAAACAGGACAAAGTCTTATTTGCTCCCATATATCACCGCAGCTCATACATTCAGGTCTGACTGGCTCATCTGTCAATCAGACGCTGCCGCGCAAAAGACTATGAGACACATTTAGGCACCAATCACAAAGTCTCTCCTGCTCATTCCACACCACTCTGCCTGCTCCATTTAATTCTCTCCTTTTCTGCATTCAGGTAGGAGTAAGAAACTAGCCACAGGCTAACCTGGATGCTGATCCTTTAAATGTAGGACACTAAGGCATTTGCAGAAATGGTCCTGCATCAATTTCCAACACAAGCCCTTGATCCCATGTGCATATCAAGGTTTCCAGATGCTTCTGCATGTCTGGCTATAGCACTGCTCAATGATCACCCAAAACCCAGCCACCTTTAGGTGTAGGCAGGTGAGCCAGCTCTCACTGCTAACAGAGACGGAGGGGTGGATAGTGCTTTTGCATGATTCTGTCTGAATTCAGTGAATCCCCAGTCCCAGTGAGAGCTAGGGTGGCCACGCTGCTGCGTATCCAGCTCAGTCCTCACCCTGAAGTCACTGCCCATGTCCCACCCCGAAATAGATGGAGACAGTCTAAAGGTAGAGAAGTGTTTTTATATTAGACATATAGCAGAATAAAGAGAGGGAAGCAGAGGGTAATAATATTCCCTTTATCTTACCCTCCTCGTATGGCAACGATGCATTTTCTAGCAGAGCTAGTGCATTGCAATTATTTTTTTTTCATCCTCTGCAGCAAAATTCAATTTTGGCTCCATCACTGGAGAGGTCTTGAGCCATTGCAAGGCGTCTGAGGTCTGGTTTCTCACTGGTTACCACTGTATAAGATTGGTCTCTGCGTAACACACTAGCCAGCTTTCACCAGAGCCGAGTAAAGGCACAGCTTATTAGATCTTCCTTCTCCAGTCAAAGAAAACATTAAGAATTATAAAAATTAACCATAATACAAAACTAATATAATAAAGACTTTTTAAAAAAACCTATCAGCATTCTGATAGCTAAAAGAACTAACAAGGTTCAGTGGGTGCTCAGCATACCCTGGGATGTTCTGTTCTTGCCTCTGCTGCTCCAATTTGTCAAACAGGTGCAGGCATATGAGGTCTAGTGTCTCTGCCTGTTGGACTTTGTCACCTCAACATTGTCACCAGCTGATACATTGTCCTGTCCTCCATCCTGCAGGGATGGGGAAAAGATATTGCTGCTTCTTTCATCATTTGTGTCCATCTGGGCCCAAAATGCCTGCTACTGAGAACATCAATTAAAGCACCTAACTCTCACCACTCAATGTAAAGGTAATTCAGGCACCCACTCCTGGGTTGTGTATTCCCTTCACAGGCTCAGGCATCCAGATTTTGGACACGGCAACTCTGAGGAGCGCAGCTCCTGGGCTCTTTCTGAGTCTGTCTGAAGATGCCTAAGACCCACAGAACTCAGTAGTA
This sequence comes from Calidris pugnax, assembly GCF_001431845.1. Lineage (NCBI taxonomy): Eukaryota > Metazoa > Chordata > Aves > Charadriiformes > Scolopacidae > Calidris > Calidris pugnax. The sequence goes on from NW_015094510.1 coordinate 29,470,318, forward strand.
ATGGAACACCTCAAGAGGTATTCTTCTAGATTGCTTCATGCCCATTTCCAAAATCACAACCTTTTTCATTCCATGTGGCTGCCACGCAGATCTTACACATCCAAGGGAACAGAAGTAGCAAACTGATAATATGTCAAGAGACTGTGGCCTTTGAAGTTACAAATAATCTTTTAAATTCTACTTTGATTACATCTTTGTTCATCATCCAGTGCAAGTTGTCAAATGCCAGAAGGTCAATATCCAGAAATACAATTCTCTGTCACAGGTAACATCATGAGTGATTTGGACCTAATAATTCTGTTAGATAAAGATGGAAGAGAAGCAATAGCTCAGTTTATATTTTTTGGAGAAAAGTAGTCTCATGGGAAAACAATAGAAAACTTGTTCTTTACTACAGAAAATAGTAAAACCATAAGGATTTTACTTTTTATGCATAATTAAGCCAGTCACTGTTTTCGTTCCTGTGGTGTACAACATAAATCATTTACAAGCAGTTACAAAATAAAACAATCTCTTGAAAGCATTAAGCTAACATAAAACTGTTCGTTTGTCACATTAAACGAACATTTATCCAACTACTGCAGCTTAGTAGTGTGGCCTCTAGCTATCTGCTACGTGTTGATACTCTGAGAAATTATTCTATCCTGACAAATTTCAAAACACCTTAAGAATAAAAATTACACTTTATGCGCCTCTTACATGAAATGATCTCATCAAAAGCTCCAGTTGCAATCAGATTGTTCACGCATACCTTGGAAAGAGGCTCTCTTTTTTGACTTACCACACTGTTGGGGTACCTATTTTTGAAGTCTTTTGGCAGAGTACCTGTTTTTTACAGTCTTTTGGCTACTATCAACCATTCCCATGAGGAGGCATATCTGTCGTGTGTGTAATTCCATCATTTCCATCAAACTGATGATTTAACACTTTTTTTTTAACTGATTCAATGCACGAGTGGCATAAATGTTATCCGGTGACAGACGTTATAGTTGTAAAAATTTATCAAACCCAGGAACTGCCTTATTTGCTCACATTTAATTGTAAGAACTGGACACAGGGAGGTGTGGAAGGTTTGGAAGAAGGGGCAGAGCTGTAACGCAATACAGAGGGCTCACAGGGGCTGTGTAGTTGACTCCTTGGCTCTACATGGGGTGCTAGAGGTAAAGAAAGCAGTAGGGTGGCATCTAAATACATTCAGGCATAGACTATAACTAAAAGCTATTCTGCTGGCAGTATGTGTGGATGTGCTCAAGAACCTTCACAGTGGATTATGCTGATTTCTGCTTGAACATTAAGCTACTAAAGCCTCCAAAATTCACTGATGCCTTTCCAAAACCCAGAGACCCAACTGGAATAACAATTTTTCAGTATTTTTAATCTCTGTAAAAGCTTGGATCCAAGGGCTTTGAGGCACTAAACAAGGCAAACCACTGGATAATAGAAATGTGTCACCCCATTTCACAAGTCAGGAAGCAAATGCACTGATGACTTGCTGAAGGTCCCATGTGAAGAGGAGAACAATACCAGTAAGACCACTGCGGCACAAAACCAGACGCTTTTCTTCTCTCATTATAATGTCAGGTCCTGTGTCACAAGGACATGGTAAAGATCTTTAAAGAACCAAACTAGCAACATAATCCTACTGTGACGCTGTTGTTCAAAAAGGCTGGGTGTTGTCTCTGCAAGAACCCAGATGAGCATACTCCTGCCCGAAAACAATGTCACAGGGCAGCTTGCACCACTCTAACTGGATGCACCTTCCCCACGTCTGTAGCTAGCACACAGCAATGTGAGAGCTAAGGGCTTCATAGCAGAAAAGAGGAGGAGGAGGGAGCAATCTGGGAAGTAAAATGTGAATATACTGTATCGGGAAAAATAGAAGGGGCAATAGATTGGAGAAGAGGAAAGCATATCAGGAGAAAAAAGGAACTGAGAAGGAGAAAAGGGAAATTACAAAAGTGAGGGAAAAAATACTCAGAGGTATTCGTAGCAGGTATTCAATTACACTTCTGCAAAATGGGAGCCTGTTGCACTGAGTGGCTTTGCAGATAAGAGAAGGACAATCCCCACTGCAACAGGGACTCAGACTCAGTCCCTCATAGAGGGAAATGAAACTGGAAGGGGTAAAAGAACCTGAACAGGAGGAGAGTGCTGGAAGAGTGTGCTGTGATTATACAGAATTTGTGAACTGGTGTGGGATGTAATCAGCGTCACAAAAGAGACCTTGGCCTGAAGAAGATAAAATATTCTGGCCAAGAAGCTGTAGGTTAAGCAGGAAAGCAGAGGCCATGTACCCTAAGGACAACTGAATTATCTTTTAGTTCATACATACACTCACATTTAATTAAGTTATGATATTGTCAAGCCTTTGGCATGCTGCCTGCTGTACAGACATTACTGGCATAGATATTCTGTAATTCTATTACAGGCATTAATTCAAATGGAGGAGCAGGCAGGCATGAAACCAGCTAGAAATTTCAACTGAAAAGCACCTATAGGTTAGACAGAGAAACTCAACATGCCAAGGTGGAAGAACCTAATGGCGATGTCTCCACTCACAGGAGCCACCCAAGGTCTATGCCCATCTTTTTAGTTTAATAGCAGCCAAAGAGCCAAGTCTGTCTTGTATCAGCACAATGACTTGTGATCATCCCCCATGCACAAGAACAGCATCGTCTGAGTTCGAAGGAGCTGCTGTTGGATTATTAGGTTTGTCATTGGTGGGATTCAATTATTCTGGTATTATTTGTGTAAGAGTAATGCAAAGAGGCTCCATCTGAGACCAGGCCTCCATTTTACAAAGTACTAGGAGACAGTTTCTTTCTGAAAAGGGGCTTGCAGTTTCAGCTGACGATAGGCAGACAGAGGGGAACAGAGGCAGCAAGAAGTGATTTTATTATGGCTGCATAGAAATACAGCCAACAGGCAGAGGCAAACTCTAAATGACACTTTTATATTAGCAGGTGTCCAGTTAAAACAAAATTATATGCTCTTTGTTGATTGAAATAGAAGCAAGGCCATTTTAAACCTAAAATATAAACCAAAAATCATATATAAAATTACAAGAAAATGCACTTTAGAGATACAGAAATGTTGCACTTTGGAAGATGGAAGAAGGGAGAAAATTATTTTACCACCAGAATCAGAATACTCCTTCATTCTTACCACCCCCCACTACCCCCCCCTCACTGCTCTGTTGTCCTGTACCATTTCTAACAGAAAGTTGATGTTTTGATTTCCATTTTTTCCAGAATGGTAAGGGCTGGAAGGGACCTCTGGAGATCACTTAGTCCAACCCCCTGCCAAAGCAGGGTCACCTAGAGTAGACTGGACAGGAACGCATCCAGGAGGGTTTTGAACATCTCCAGAGCAGGAGAGTCCACAACCTCTCTGGACAACCTGTTCCAGTGTTCTGTAAAAAAGATTTTCCTCATGTTGAGGTGGAATTTCCTGTGTTCCAGCTACAGTCTGTTGCCCCTTGTTCTGTCACTGGGCACCATTGAGAAAAGTCTGGCTCCATCCTCTTGACACCTGCCCTTTAGGTATTTATAAGCATTGATCAGATCCCCTCTCAGTCTTCTCTTCTCCAGGCTAAACTAACCCAGGTCTCTCAGCCTTTCCTCATAAGAGAGGTGCTCCATTCCTTTGATCATCTTTGTAGCCCTTCACTGGACTCCTTCTAGTAGTTCCCTGTCCTTCTGGAACTGGGGAGCCCAGAACTGGACACAGTACTACAGATGTGATCTCACCAGAGCAGAGTAGAAAGGGAGGATAACCTCCCTTGACCTGCTGGCCACAATCTTCTTGATGCACCCCAGGATGCCACTGGCAACCTTGGCCACGAGGGCACATTGCTGGCTTATGGTCAACTTGTCTGCTTGACTCCCAGGTCCCTGGGAGCTGCTATCCGGCAGGTCAACCCCCAACCTTTACTGGTGCAGGGGGTTGTCATGGGTGCAGGATCCTACACTTGCCCTTGTTGAACTTCTTTAGGTTCTTCCCCACCCAATTATCTGGCTGAACTAAAAAAGCCCTCCAGACCTATGGGGTAAAGCAAAATAATTCAATGCAGTCTCATTTCTTGGGTTTCTGTTGTTAACTTCCCTCATACAAAGTACCAATTATTAAATGAAACAAAAAAAAACCCCAGATATTTAACTATATTCCCTGCTTTTCACATTTTTTAATTCATGTATTTTTAATAAAAGCTTCCAACAGATAAAAAAAAATATGTCTTAATCTGCTCCTTCTCCTTTTTTCAAGGCACTGATTTCCATTTCCCCACTGCTGGACCTTAAATTGCCTCTTGCATCAGCCAAATGTATTTGCACCATTTGTATTACTCACTCTCAAAGCTCTTTTCTTACACTTCCTGGTTATTGAGTTAATAAAGATGGGGTTAGTTTTTAGTTATTTTAAAACTGATTACGTGTATATCATAGATATATATATTTAAAATGGATATATATGTATATGCATGTGTGTATATGCTATATATCCAGAGCAACTCCCTGAGACATCAATCTGATAACAAATGAGTTAAAACCCATTGTGTGGCTGAAACAGATATATTTGGCTTAACACATTTAAATTTTAATGCAATTGCATTTTCATTTCCCTTTTAAAAGCCCACTTATACAAACTCAACAACCCAATCAATGCTGCACTGAAACTGCTGCCATGCCAACAAACAAATGAAAAACCATAATCATTCTATCACATTGTTTCAAAAGTCCCCAAATTGACTTTTATAAATAAATCAGATATATTTTAAAATTCATGGCACATACAAGATTTCTCCACTATTTCAGCAGCCCTTTACTCTGGGAGAAATTATTGCCTTCATCTGACATTACTTTTTTCCCTCTTTTAACTGAAGACTCGTCTCAGAAGATAAAACTTATTTTCTGATTACTTAGAGGCATTTACATGACCAATGTTACATAGCATTATGGCCAGCATATCTGACTTTACCCAAGTCAATTGAAACCAATGTGCTTCCTCTGCAACGAGCAGTTTTCTCTTCTCTCCTTTTTTCCTGAAAGGTGACTGAGAGATAACAATGATTTCTGCAAGTAGGAGCTGCCCGACTGCCCCAGTTTAAATGCAAATAAATATCCTACTGCACTTTAGGGAAAACATTCTAAATTATCAACCATCTAAAGATCCTAACAAACAATTAGGCAGAAACAATGATATCAGAAAGATCAATCTCTTTGTAATACACTGTTTTCACTCACATGAGAATTTTAATTATGGTAATAAGCAAGTACACAACTGAAGTGCAGCCTTTACCCACACACCAATTTTACTATATAAAATTAATCCAATACATTTTCCTAATAATGTACAGGTAGCTAATTAATTGTAGAGTACATAACTGTCACAAGATTAACAAAATGCTTTTATGCAGGTAATAAACACTGCTTGCTGACAATATTACTCTATTCAGTAGACAGTGTTTGAACTTAATACATGCAGGAAAATTCCATTTCTCTTACAAAGAGACCAGTGACCAAGCAGCTCACTGTACCTTTCACAAAAGCTCTCAACGAGGATGAGGAGGACACAGTACAATCAGCTGATACACGGGCTGAGGATCCACTCACCTGATGGCAGCAGTGATATATTTCAGAAAACTACGCTGCTGAAGCTGAGAAAAAAACAGGATATCCACTTTAAAGGAGAAAATATTTCCAAGGTAGTATTTTCAGATTTTTGCCTGTGTGCTTTTTCAAATGCAAACTTAAAGTAATTTCAATAGGTAGTCATTTAAATATACCAAACACCACTTTACAGTAAAAAATAATGAATGCATTTTTTACATATAGGTATTTACCCCTATACAAAGTGCAGAGGAAAACATAGATCTATCCCTAACTCTAAGATAATATACTCTATACAGTGTGTGTGTGTGCATATATATATATGTAAGTCTGCAACTATAAATATATATGTAATAAATGTATAAAATTCTTATAGAGCCATAATACATGAATTTGTTTATACGTTACATATACAGCACATGATATATATCATGCAATGATAAATAAAATCTGTCATCATATTTATATCATTCATTTATATTTTCATTAGTCTTTTTGCGCTTCTGCAACACTGCAGCCCCTCTGCACTGGTTATTAGGATTGCTTTCTATGATGCCTTAAAGCCAAAACCAGCAGCACATTGATACTATGGCAAAAATTGCAAACCGTGACGAGAACAGCCATTAGTAAATTCATGGGGCAGAAGCATTAGCTTCAACACTGGAAAAACAAATTAAAAACAATTATCAGTCATGCAATTAAGAGTTTAATATTCAGTAACGTCAAGTAGTGAGGTCAGTGCAATTGAGTGACTTAATTCAAGAAATAACGAGGCAGCTTAGGAGCCATTACAACAGGAGCCCATACTGTCCTCCTCTGACCAACGCAGGGTCACGTTGGACAACCAAATAACCGCTGGCTGTTGGACGAAACGCTGCACTCTGTCAAGCTCTTTGCTTCTGCTGATGTATTTTCATGAGAACACCAGAGATGCACTGCCCCACTCCAGCCTTTGCCATCCCATAGCACTGTTGAATCAATGGAAGGGGCTACAAACACGTCCTCCCTGGGCAGCCAACAGTTTCTGAGGCACAGAGGATCCCAGACACACAGGACATGGTTGAGCAGGACAACGGGCCAGTGGCTGACCTGTTTGTGAATTCATGGGCAGGACAAGCTCTGACTTTCTGCCTCCATTCAGAGATTGGCTCTTCAGGGCATGCTCTAGTGCCCAAGATGATTGGTTTGTGGTGGGGTGTTGTGTGTGGGGTTGTGGGTGTGGGGTTTAGTTGGTGGGTGGTGTTTTTGGGTTTGTTGGGGTTTTTTTGGTTTATTTTTTTTTAATGTGGTTGGACTCGATGATCTCGGAAGTCCCTTCCAACCACTAAGATTCTGTGATTCTGTGATTCCCATGGATAAAAGGGATGTGACTGGCTACTTGAGAGAACTTCAAGATCAAAGGAAAGCAATTTTTTTAGAACACTGAACAGGGCTGGCAACATTAAACTACTGTGACAAGAGAAACTCCCTAGATAGCTGGAAAATCTTAAAAGGAACTTTGAAAGTGTGTAATATGGATACGACTATTTAACCTTGAGGGGAAAAAAAAGAAACCCAAATAAAAGGATTGAAATAATTTCAGCTGCTTTGAGACCTTAGAGCAAAGCAGAACTAAGAACTTCTCTTCGTGAGTTAAAAGCTGGCATTAATATATTTTCAACTTGTCTTTTACATTTATGCCCCTTTTTTATTTGCAATACAACAGTAAGATCTTAACATATAATTCCTTTATCCATCTTTTCCATTAACTTACGAGTGAAACTTTGCACCACTTTTTGGTGATGATAACCAAAACATTTTCTTGTCAGCTCAGAGACAACAACCTGCCAGCAGGAATCTCTAGCACGTTGGGATTAGGGCGTTAAAAGCTGTTGCAGCAAAAGGTACCTCAGGCAGATATGTCAGATGTCCTGTGATACTGAGGGCACAGCAGAAGGCATCCCAATGCACACCGAAACGGGATGGAACTGATGCACCAGCTTAATCAGGTGCTTTCAAAAAAAAGGCAAATTTACTAACAGCAATCATACTGACCCACGTCTTCAAATCCTAACGCCATCAAAACCTCAGTGCTCTTGTGGAGTATCTCAGTAGATGTAAATGCCTGAATGGATTTGGTTATTACCCCAGTAAGTTAAAGCAAGACAACAAAGCTATCAAAACCAAAAAAACACGAACCTGCAAAAACCCTCCTCCCAATCCCTTTAGGGCTTTGCCATTCATAAGAACTCTACTATTTCCCAAAGCTCCATCAGTCCTTCCAAGTTCTGGTATTGCATGTACATCTGGCATTGCATCCCGCTTATGCTGGGAACCTGGGTGGTAGCTTCCTGGCCTAAGCCTGCTCATGATGTTCATCAGGCACCCCTAAGTCCCTAGAAGTATCCAACAAGCAGTCTGGTAAACCTTTTACGTTTAAGCACTTCCAAGCTTGAAGCGTCAAAAAAGTGTAATCCTCGCCTTCAGGATGAGCTATACATTTTCTTTGTGGCAGTTTGGTAGATAGTGCGCTTGACTGGAACAGATCTGCAAACCAATGACTTAAAATCCTTTATTTATAGGATCACAACTTTGATTAAAAGGTAGAAACTTCTTCAGAATCTTCCTCAGCTTAAGGAAAACACATCCCCTTTTCAGAAACAACTTTGATGAGCAGGTTATAGGCTGAAACAGGCAGGGTCACTACTCAGTAAGATTCCCAGCAGCCAAGAAACAGGAAATGAAAGTCTGAAAGTAGCACTTGAATAAGACCTTTGCAACAAGAGTAAAATGTTTGGGGTTTTATACCCTGTTGCCATGACTGCTTGTGTGTTTTGCAACAACCACTGGATAGAACCTTTAATCATCAGAAGCTCCCACCTAGTTCAGTTTGAAGAACTAGATTTCATTATTTACTCGTAGAAGGAATTGGATGTGACAACATCTAGATCCACCAGGCCCCAAACCATTCTTTCACTTACTGGGCTGATAGTCACTACAAACATAAAAAGGCAGCTTTATAATGTATTAAAATATATTAAAGTATTCCATTGTTAGTAGTGATGCAAATTATTGCCTAACAGATTATACACATGCATTACAGACACTTTTCTATTTGCAGTATGAAGAACCCTTTTTCATAAAATGGCCACTGGGCAGCTTCTCTAACACCTTGCTACGCAACAGTGCTTCTTTACTGCTTTGTGAAGTAGAAATAAAGGTGTCTAAGTTCCTCTAGGTGGTGGAGCATCAAAGATGCATTTCAAATGAAATACGCATTTTCTTACTTTTTACATAATTTATAAATCCAAAACAGTTTTTCAATGGTTTTAAAGAAAACCCTTGTGCAAACAAAAGTGCTTTTTCTGTGTGAATAAGGCTCCTACTACAAATGAAGAACCTTTGTGTTCTACTACATAGTTTCAAAAAAAATTCTTCAGAAATTTCCTTACATGTGCAAGTACCACTACGCAACGCCACAGCTTTATATTTGAAAATATGTATCTTCCTACAAGCATTAAACCTCACTCTATTGCAATTTAGGCCAAATGATGAGATGTTCACCCTAAGGTAGAATACACCAATATTACGTCTAAGTTACATCCAGAAACTATGTTGGACATTATTAAATAAAACCTGCAGGAAGAAACCAGCGAGTGGTCCTGAAGAAAGGCTTGGACACACCTAATCTTAGAGAGTGCACAGCTGGTCCAGACCTTTGTTACATGATTCATCTAAAGGATGTCACTAGGACCAGACGGTTTTGTGTTCCCATAAACTGTTTTAGAAATAACAAAGGAGTGTCAGGCAAGTGTTTCAGCAATCCCACCTATGTCTGGATCTAAATAATACTGAGATTAAAAAAAGTAACTCGGAAAGGCAGAACCATAAATAGGCAACACAAAATCAGAACACAGACACAAAATAACCCACTTTTTATTTCAATAAAGAAATCAATCTCAATCTTAGCAGAAATAGGAGTCACACATAGTACCTGGCCATAAAAAACTGTATGTGCAGCACCAGAAAATAACATATTATAAAAATAAACTTTTTGAAAAAAACTTTTAAAGTGTTGTCTCTCTTGAGAAGAATTCAGAACTTATTTTCATGCCTACATTTTCTATACAGTAGAGCAATTCAAAATACTCGTATTCTGGAGGAACATGAAGTACATACACTGTTTAACATCAGTGCATTTGATATAATAATATAGTAACAATATACATCTTGCATAGGTTTATGGACATTGTGAAAGGCTAAGAGTGAAATCATATGATCCACTTTCCAAAGTTACAGATTTTCACATCAAGTAGCACCAGTCTCTAGTGACAGAGCTGCAGATTGTCTTGAACAGTTCCATCTCCCGAAATTCCTAATCCAGTCTAATAATTTTTATGCAGGATACACAAAGGTTTAAACATGATAAAATGTCCAAACTAAACCACATTTATTCACTTTTCCCAATCTGTTCACTGAAGACCAAAACTTTTAAAAACATTTTATGTCAGAGACTGTTAATACCTACTCCTCAGAAACCCTTGGTTGATCCGCAGTCTAGGGCAGCAGATCTGATCTAAGATCTAAATCTGTCCTTTGAGAAACAGGAAGGCTGGTCCATCCTGTTCCATAGGGAAAATGACTACGTGGCCACAGCCCCTGCTGGGAAAGGCTCGTGTGGAGCAGAGCTTGTGTTTTTGCAGCTTCTAACCCTTTAGGATCCAGGTACGTGGTATGGTCATGAGTAGGACAGTATACAGGAAACAAAACAGATAAAGGAATGGAGCTCTGGAGAAGGAACCTGAAGGCCAGAGGGCTTCTTAGAAATAACTGGGAAATTTCCTGCAGATAGAAGAGCGATGGGAGACCAGCAAAGGTCAGCTCATCTGCACTGGACCGGGCCAACAACCTGCTCGGAAGGGAAACTGGAGCTTTGTTGGACTGGGCCAGTATTTCTAAAGATGGCAGAGACACTCTACGGACATTACGTCTCTATTCTGAGGCAGTGCAAGGGAGCCAGTGCTATGGCCACGTGTGGAAACAGGATCAATTTTTTATATAAGGGAAAGTGTGATGGTGAAATTAAAAAGAAATCTTAAGAGCTGTGAGATTACATGAATTTATCTGTACATGCCAGCAATATTTATTTCAATATATGCCTCTACATATACAGACACCCAAAACACATTCCAATGACATTAAGAAGGATCATGCACATCCATAAAGAGTCAGAGTGTCCTGCTGGCCTTTTAGGAGCATGCTTTTAGCTGATAATTGCAGAATTATACAGCTGCTCTTTCCCACAGTGGTAAAAGCAAATGTAAAAATTCTGTCCATTTGTACTGACACTAAACCACCTGACTCAAGTGGCTCTTCACAAGGCATTATCATCACCTAACCTTATTGCTACCTAAGGTTAAAAAAAAATTATCTGATTTTTAAAATAGCTCAGTGTAAATCAAAGATATGGAAAAATTCATAATGTGAGAACCTGTAATTTTCTAGACAATTCTGTCTGGACTGTTAGAAATGGTGGTTTTATTACATGGAAAGATAACCAAAACAAGTTCCTTTGTTTTTCTAACCTTTCTAATTAGATACAGTCCTGAAAATTATCGTATTCCTGGCAAGCAAACCAAGTGTAATTTTCTAATTTAACAAAATTGGTTTGTCCTCTACTGACATGCAAGCACAATATTCTAAATAATTTCATTAATACTTTTAAAACTCTTTCCAATGAGAGAAAAATTTTGTTTGGAGACACTGCCACCAGGCAAAAATAAATCATCTCCAATACGAAATGAACTCCTTTAGCCCCAGAAACCTAGATCTGAAAATTCTCTATTCATCTCACACCATATTTGCAGTTCATTTCATTATCCCAGCAAAAAGGTTGGCAATTTAAACTGCCTGGTACAGCTGCAATTGATGGGGTCCTCCGTGACTGGTGAGGATTGGCATACACCGGACCAGTTGACAGCCAGCCAGCCATGGAGCTCAGTACTCCCCAGCCCCTCACACTCTGAATAGGCCTCCTTATTCTGCAGATTTCAAAACCCTGTAGCAGAACAAGTCCTTTCTTTCAGCTTGGTAACTCCTAGAATCATAGAATCATAGAATCGTCTAGGTTGGAAGAGACCCTTGGGATCATCGAGTCCAACCATCTACCCTACTCTACAAAGTCCTCCCCTACACCATGTCCCTTAGCACTGCATCTAAACGGCCCTTAA
>NW_015094510.1:29482211-29534879 GCF_001431845.1 Calidris pugnax
TTGTCTTCTAGGCCCTTCACTAGTTTCGTTGCCCTCCTCTGCACTCGCTCCAGCACCTCCAGATCTCTCTTGTATTGAGGTGCCCAAAACTGGACACAATACTCGAGGTGTGGCCTCACCAGTGCCGAGTACAGGGGCATAATCACCTCCCTACTTCTGCTGGTCATGCTATTTCTAATACAAGCCAGGATGCCATTGGCTTTCTTGGCCACCTAGGCAGACTGCCGGCTCATATTCAGCCGCTTGTCAATTAGAACCCCCAGGTCTCTTTCTGCCAGGCAGCTCTCCAGCCACACTTCCCCAAGCCTGTAGCGCTGCATGGGTTATTGTGCAGAACCTGGCACTTGCCCTTGTTGAAACTCATACCATTGATGTTGGCCCAATGATCCAATCTTTCTAAGTCTCTCTGTGGAGCTTCCCTATCCTCCTGGGAATCAACACTCCTGCTTAACTTGGTGTCATCTGTGAACTTGCTGATGATACACCCTATGTCCTCATCGAGATCATCAATAAAGACGTTAAAGAGAAATGGTCCTAACACTGAGCCCTGAGGCATACCACTTGTGACCAGCTGCCAGCTGGATTTAAATCCATTGAGCACCACTCTTTGGGACCTTCCAGTCAGCCAGTGCTTGATCCAGTGGATTGTATGCTCATCCAGGCCGTGTGAAGCCAGTTTTTCCATGAGAATTGTATGGGGGACAGTATCAAATGCTTTTCAAAAGTCCAGGTATACAATATCAACAGCCTTTCCCTTGTCCAATAATCTGGTTATCTTGTCACAGAAGGAGATCGGGTTCATCTGGCAGGACCTGCCTTCCATAAACCCATGCTGACCAGGCCTGATCCCCTGGTTGCCCATTATGTGGGTTTTGATGGCACTCAAGATGACCTGCTCCATGACCTTCCCTGGTATCGAGGTTAGACTGACAGGTCTATAGTTTCCTGTGTCCTCCTTTTTGCCTTTCTTGTAGATGAGTGTTATATTTGCCACCCTCCAGTCCATTGGGACCTTCCCAGTTAGCCATGACTTCCTGTAAATGATGGAAAGCAGTTTGGTGAGCGCATCTGCCAACTCTTTCAGCACTCTTGGGTGTAGCCCATCCAGTCCCATAGACTTGTGTGCATCCAAGCAGCATAGCAGGTCACTGATGTCCTCCTCTTTAATCGTGATGCTCTCATTCTGCTTCCCCTCCCTGTCTCCTAGCTCATGAGGCTGGGTGTCCAGGGAACAGCTAGTTCCACTGCTAAAGGCTGACATGAAGTAGGCGTTGAGCACCTCAGCCTTTCCTCATCCTTTGTGACTATGTTTCCCTCTGTGTCCAATAAAGGAGGAAGATTTTCCCTAATCCTCCTTTTGTTTTTAATGAATTTATAGAAACATTTTTTATTATCCTTCACAGCTGCAGCTAGGTTCTCCTTATTTCCTCCCTGCATAGCTTCGCTACATCTCTATGGTCTTCATGAGAGACTTGCTTCTTCTAGTTATCTCAGCTCTTAAGCACCTTCATGTGCTTGCCCATCTGCAATTATAGTACACTTCAGGTAGAATAGATTAAGACAGAATCAACTCAGTTAAAAACATGCCATCCCAGTAAATGATACCATTACGTATCCACTGAATAGACTTTTCTGGCATCCATGGAGTGCCAGATACTTATTGCATGTTGTATTTAATGTAAAAAAAATCAGCCTGGGATACTTCACTTTTGTATATAAATTATTCCATATTTCTGTTAACTTCAGATTTGAAGTTACTGAACATCTAATTTAACCCCTGTGGAGTCTGAAGAGAAGAGTCACTGCTTCCCTGATTTGCAGTTTTAGAGGAAAAAAGCAGAACACTAAAAACTCTGATTAGCATGTGAGATGAGAGAGTCATTTGAATGGAAACAAAAATATTCATCAGAACTGGTAGAAGTAGGAAAGATTAACAGCATATTTGAATTCAGAATTATCTGCAGCAAACTCCAAAAGCTTGTATAATATTATAAAACTCATATCCTTCTCTCTCTAAACCTTTTCTTTATCTCCGTAATAAGGCATGGCTTCAATTGTTATACTACAAATAGATTCTTATTTAGTCAAAATACAGGGTGCAGCCAAGTTGTACACAAACTTGAATTCAATGAAGAGCTGTGTTAAACTGTAGGACAAAAATTAACTTTTTTTCGTTGTGAAAATCATTCCATTCAGTAGGACTCATTCTGTTCAGTATGTTTCTTTACGTTTAGATGGACCATAATGTATCTATGACTTCTAGAAAGAGAGTGATAGAGAATGGCACAAAATGGGATTTGTTTTGAAAAAGAATAGGAAATACTCTAAAGGTGCACTCAAGATCTATGGATTTTTTCCAGAAATTTTAATTCACTGCAGGACAAGAAAATATTCTGTCTTCAGATGTTACGAGACTATTTGGGAGAAGTAAATAGTTATATTTTGTTGTTTCCTCCCTTCTCTCCCATGACTTAGTGTCTAGGACAGTACAGATGTAAATGCAAATCTAGGAAAACTGAACTGCTGTTTGGCTCATTTATTGCTGAGGGAAAAATATACAAAAAGAACTGTTAAACATAAAATCCTAAGTTACACACAGGAAGCTTTAATTAACAAAGACTGTAAATGAAAAGGATGTGAAATATTTGTAAGTTAATTCCCTGCTTCAAACAAGTTTTGAACAAGACTACTAAGATTCAGACTTCTTCAGGCTGCTATGACACAAATACAAAGTGTTATACAAACACTTTCACCATATAGTAACAGCAAAAGAATTTGTACCAATTTTGGCTTTCTTCATTAATCTGAGAATAAAATTACTATTTTTGTAAAGGAAAAGGCAGTATCATAATTTAAGCTTCACCATAAATGAAGTATAGAAACACATTTTTATATGTTAAACTCTTGTTGAATAATCAACATTATTGTAACTGCTCCCTGTTCTTAGCATGGGAAATTATCAAGGTGTTAAGAACCACAGGCATGGAAAAGCAAAAAAGCATGTGGTCAGCTTAGACTGTTCACTCAGAATTCTTTCAGTGAGGAGATACGCATCTTCCTTAAGATATTGATAAAGAATGTCAATTTTAAAAAGGTGAAAAACAGACTCTTAGTTTAAATAAGGAAAAACGTTTCATTTACAGATGTAGACTTATTCCCACACTCCAGCATAACGACTTTGACAATTTTCTTTTTCTTACAAGTGTTCTTATCTTGAACGTGAATTCTGTTTCACTGGACTCTCCTGCTTAGAACAAAAATTATCCCAATATGCAGAATCCTCAGGTGCGACTGGAATACCAGATGCAACTAAATCTTCAAAAGTCAATAATGTAAACTGTGGTCGGTCAGGCTCCGTGGAAGATACCTACGGAAAATGCATATTAGTATTACATGAATCAATAAATCTCAATTTTCCTCCTGCAATATTCCCTGTGCAGTTTAAACTACACATTACTTACTGAAGAAGAAAGAAAATATTCCAGTTGAGACCAATGTCACTGTCCCCAATTTAGGCTATACAGTAACTAATAGAAGCACGTAATAGGCAACACAGGAAAAGCATGTTTTCCTTTGAAACTCAGCTTAGAAAACTGAAGAACGAGGGATACAGCATGCTGTAAATACCACAGAATGAGTGTTTAAGTCCAGAAAAAAGGAAGAAAAAACCCTCAAACAAACACAAACTATATTTCATTCTCCAGCAGACATGATTATTTGAGATGATAGCGTGACGATTTATTCTACTAGAGGGGTGCCTGGGCATATTCTTTAATACCAGCAATCACTGAGGTTTTGCATGCTTCTCTTCAACTCATGTTATTTAAGGACAAAAGTGGCCACAATCAATCCACAATTCCCTGTGTTAAATCCAGATTAAATGCAGAATAAGATATTAGAGACAAGACTGCCATGGTCTGTGTTAGTTCCATCACTTAAAAAAAAATCTCATTTCAAGAAAAAAAAGGTTTGGTTTTTTGAGCACGTTACTGTGCAGGCTGCTGTATGCTATCTGCAACCGCAATTCTTTCCAGACAGCAGGGCAAATAATAAAGCTGCATGAATCGAACATGAATATAGCTGATCCTTCTAAATTTGGCATTTGTTCAAGCAGCATAATCTTCATGTTTAATATTTGATAGAATTCAGCAGGGCTAACCTGCAGAAGGGCTATTCCGTACATCACACAAACTGACACACCTTTGATGCAGGCTGAGGTACTGATAACTTCTTGGGGAGGGAATACTGATGTCTGGTAACCACAAAATGGCTGAGATCGGAAGGGAGCTGTGAAGGTCACCTGGTCCAACACCCCTGATCAAGCAGAGTCCCCTAGAGCCAGTTGCCCAGAACCATGTCCAGACAGCTTTCGGGTATCACCACAGATGGAGACTCCACAACCTCTCTGGGCAGTATCAGTCACCACAGTGAAAAAACGCAAACAGAATGTTTTCTGAAGTTCAGAGAGAACCTCCTGTGTGTCAGTTTGTGCCCATGGCCTCTGGTCCTGTCACTGGGCACTAATGAAAAGATCCTGGCTCTGTCTAATTTACACCCTCCCTTCAGGTATTTAGATACGTTACTAAGACACCCCCAAGCCTTCTCTTCTCTAGGCTGAACAGTCCCAGGTCTCTCAGCTTTTCTTTATAGGAGAGATGTTCCAGTCCCTTAATCATATTTGTGGCCCTTCACTGGACTCTCTGCAGTATGTCCATGTGTCTCTTGTACTAAAAAGCTCAGAACTGGACACAGGTGCAGCCTCACCAGTGCTGAGTAAAGGGGGACGATCACCTCCCTCAACCTGCTGCCAATAATTCATCTAATGCAGCCCAGGATACCATTAACCTTCTTTGCTGCAAGGGCCCATTGCTGGTTCCCATTTAGTCTGGTGTTCACCAGGACTTCCAGTGCCTTTTCTGCAAAACTGCTTAAAGCTGGGTTGCTCCTCCCCAAGTGCAGGACCTTTCACTTCTCGTTGTTGAACTTCATGAGATTCCTGCTGGACCATTTCTTCAGCCTATCAAGGTTTCTGTGGATGGCAGCATGACCCTCTGGCATATCAGCCACTCCTCCCAGTTTTGTTTCACCAGCAGATTTGCCAAAGGTACACTGCCCATCATCCAGATCATTAACGAAGATGTTAAACAGGACCAGATCCAGTTTTGACCCCTGGATACATGGCTAGTTATTGGCCTTCATGCCACTGACTACCACCTTCTGGGCTGAACCGTTCAGCCAGTTTTCAGTGATCCTCCCTGTCTGCTTATCCAGTAGTACATCAACATTTTCTCTAGGAGGATCTTATGAGAGACAGTGTCAGAGGTAGAAGGTACTGAAGTCCAGGTAGACAATATCCACTGCTCACCCCTCATCTACCAGGCCAGTCATTTCATTGTTGAAGTTTACCAACTTGGTCAAGCATGACTTTCTCTTGATGAAGCTACACTGACTAGTCCTGATGGTTTCTTTGTCCTTGATGTGCCTGAAAATGGTTTCCAGAATTAACTGCTCTGCCACCTTTCCAGAGATCAAGGTGAGGCTGACGCACCTGTAATTCCCTGGGTTCTTCTTCTTGAAGGTAGAGTGACATTTGCTTTCCTCCAGTCTTTGGGTACTTCTGCCAGTCACCATGACCAACCAAAGATCATGGAGAGTGGCCTTGCAATGACACCTAGCAGCTGCATCCCCTAAGGGCTCATGGACTTATGTATGTCCAATTTGCTTAAGTATTCCCTGACCTGACCCTCTTCCACCAAGGGTACATCTTCCTTGCTCCTTTCCCTCTCATCTCTGGGATCTGGGGTTCTTGAAGGTCAGTCTTGCTAATAAAGACTTTTTTTTACAGTTCTGTTAGAGAGACGGCCACTTTCATTTCCTCCGCATTCCTATTAGGAGTTCTGAAAAGGCATAATGCAATAGTACAGAAATTTTCACTGCATTTCCATATTGGGGAGTCACAGAATGCTCACTTGTCCCATTTAAAATGACCTTTTTTCAGTGAATTGAGATAATGAAATTTAGGTCATCACAAATTTAGACAGTGGACAAGTATGCCTTTGAGACTTTCCTCGATTGAAAGACTTGTTATCATAACTCGATACCATGTCTATTCTTTCTATGATAATTCTAAGGTGTGTGACAGTGATATATTTGAGCACTGATTTACCACAGTAAATCCTCAAAGACAGTTTATATCTCTTTTTTTTTAAGCTAACCAACACTAGTTAAAAGGTCTGCCCCTCTGTGTTATCTATGAGCAAAGACTCAGACTTTATGACCATGATAAGATTGGTGCATGAGCACTTTCATCCTTTTATCCACTCATATACTAATTATTGTTTTTCTAGTTCCTGGAAGACTCTTTGTATCTGCATAACAGAGAACAACTAACCCATTTTCTTGTGAACAACTAAAACACCACAGACAAACCTGGCAATTTGTCACACTTCCCCTTGCTGACTGTCTGGCTATTTTGGCTACAACTTGCCAGTCTGCCTCAAATTTGACTTTTATTGCTATTTTCATGACAAAGTCTTTGTTAAATTGCACAGAAAATCCTGAAAAGCTTTTAAACAGCTTTGTTGCTTCTCTCAATAAAGAGACCACATGGAATGAAGACTAACACTGCTGTTCTTCCCATCTGTTGGTTGTTGTTGCTTGTCTCAAGAGTTATCTTGTCATAATGGTGTTTGGGAGATGGATCTGCTGTGGGCTACATACACTGACAGTCCCCCATTAAAATCAACTTGGTGAGGTGCTGTATTAGTTTAGCAGTTCAGATTGGTTCACTGTCTCTGTTTCCCTCTGTGAAAACCATCTTTCCCACAAAAGTATTAGCAGACTGACAAAAATCACCTGATCTTCTTTTAAATGAACGCACTGAACACCGGGACACATACATTCCAGATTTGACATTACCCGTTACTGTCCTCTGAAACCATTTTGCCCTCCCGGACCTTTCCTGAAACAGGCACAACAGAACTAGAGATAGCAGTTCAGGAACAATCTGGTTAATACCGTGCTTAGGATAAGCTTTCTCCTTGGCCCTGCATCTGAGATAACAAACTTTTAGCAGCAGCATCAGACTAAGTTTATGTACACATCATTAGTTACCAACACCTGAAAACATTTCATAATTTCTTACATTGGAATGCTTCTGCCCAAATCCCTCCTGTTTCCCGAGAGCCACGGCAACATGATGATGGTCATCTAACCGGGTTTCCTAGTAAAGATGAAAAATGGCAATGTAGATGCATTTTCTTTACTCTGCTTCCAGCAAAGGCTATATAAATGTTTAGAATATGATTCAGAACAATAGTGGAAAATCATTTAGAATAATTAAAAATAATGACATTCAAAAAGCAATAGTCCTTTTTAGGAGTTTTGTTGGAGAGCTCAAGGATGCAAATACATTAAAAAGTTAGCAGGGCTAAACTGGTTACTACAGGTTACCACCATCTCACCCCTGTGCAGATTCAGGTTTGTGACTGTAGCATCCCTTTATCAGTCCCTTCTAAGTCACAACCCATATAACCCATCTTAGCTATCTGTTTTCCAATTAGATGAACTGTGAATTTCTGGGAGGTATTCTGAAAAACAACGACGTAAGTGTAAACTTAAAGCAATTATTCTCTCACTCTTGGCTTCAGACAGCGTGTCAAATCGCAACTTTAGATTTCTGACACGGCAGTCTGAGCACTGCTCTCTGTAAATACAAATCAATTCTCCTCAAAAAAAGTTTTTAGATATATAGCTATATATTTAGTTATATAGTTTATCTATTTAATAGTTTTGTTTATAAGAGTCTTCCTCTAGAAAGGCTAGGAATTCATCCTGAGCAATTAATCTCAGAAAAAACCCCACTTTTATATACTGTTTCTGAATGTTTATTCTATAGTCAACTCATAATCCTGTTGGCTTTTTAAAATATAAACATATATATATATACATGCATGGGAAATAATGGTTTTTTTGTTTCTTTATCCAAAAATTTGCACACAATTTCTGCACAAACTTTCTAAAATGGAAGTCAAAAATAACAAGAATTTTACCTAGAAAAATGAACAATTTAGTTATCATCATTAATCTCAAAATCAGCTAGTAGTCTAAATATTTTCCTGGGAGTTACTACTAGACCTCCAATTTCCACTTCTTTGAGAAACAGTCTAATTGCACCATATTATAATAAAAGAAAGCATCATGATGTCCTATTTCCTCAGACAGGTTGTTAGTTGCCCTTTTCTTCCTCTTTTAATCTAAGCAAAATGTCTTTTAAAACAATACTGTCAGTCTGCATTAGGCTTCTCTACGGTTTATCAACTATATAGGATTTCCAGGATTTCAGTTGCAAGAATACCATTTCTGTGATTCCTAAACAGCCCTGTATATAAGAAAAAAAGTGCCAAGATGCTCAGCTCAGATCTGCTCAGCCCAGCTCAGCCAAGACAGCAGCTGCTGTAGCCGTGTGTAGCAGCAGTACAACTGCAAGCCTGGGAGACCTGACTGGCAAAGACGTGGGTGTCTTGGCGGATAGATAGGTGCTGGTGTGGGAGTAGAACTGTGGTTTCACTCTGACCTCTTCAGCACCAAAACTGTGCCTATTTGACAGATTTAGCAGTGATTTGTATCCCTCACCTACTTAAAAATAAAACAACAGGCTCATGTTGTTGTATCTTTCTGCAAAACGCTAGTAAGAAAATGACTATTTCAATTCTGTCTAAATTGGGACAAATAGTTAATGCATATGAGAAACACCAACAATCCTGCAGTGTAATAGGTATTTCACATGACTCCAAGAGTTATAGGTGTACTTACTATAAAGTATTTTACCAGCTTTTTCATTCCTTTACTGGAGTACAAGACTGCAAATAAGTCAAGCATAAAGAATGCTACCTCAGGTTTGATGAAATCTAACCATTTGTACCCATCATGCAAATTTCTATAACTTCCTCAAAAATAAAAAAATACTATGAAAATTTAGGTGTTTCATCAAGTGTTGCTAAATAATTTATATAGTTCTAAGGTGGCAGTGTTTTGTGTTTGTCTAGATGGAAAAATGACTACATCCAGCTTTTAATCACTTTATTTCCCCACCTTCTTTCATTTTTTGCATGTCCAAGAGGTTAAAGACTGATCAGAACAGAGGGCACAGCACATTCAGCAGTGGCCTGTATCTGCAGTCAGAAGTCTGCAAACAAGCATGTTGCAGCTTTAAGCTAAACACACAGAAATTTCTTTTTCTGAAGTGAATTTATGTATTTTATTACTTCTTGTTTGTGCAACTAACACATGTTATAGGTAAGGTCTTCTACATATTGTTAATAAAATCATTTTTTATCAGCTTAAAGCTGCATTTAACAGGCAGCGACTCTTTAGAAAACGGGACTGTTCTCCTGCAGAGGGCCTGCCCAATGGACAACAAATTCAGAAGGTTCCACCCACTTACTTCACCTATCTTCTGTGGTCACAGAAAAGTTTTCAGCATCTTACGATATAACATAACAAAATATGCCCTTTATCTTATCTTCGCTGCTTCAGGGAAATGTAAATGTAAACCAAATAAAGAAGGGAAGAAGATCTTTCTTGGCCCCTACTATCGGCCAGCAAAAACCTTAAGGTAAGGAGTTAATGAAACATACTGAAATCATAAAAAAAAGGGCACCAGCTTGCTTCCCTTTTCATCTGGAGATATTGCTATACTAGTTTATATAATAAATCCAAGTTCTTAAATGGAAATAGAGGATTAAACAAAAAGAGAAAGATGACAATCATACAGAGTTCCTCTGAGGTAAAGAGTATGATTTTTTAAGATTCCTCTCTATAAACCAGAAAAAATATAATGGATCAAAATTTGTTTTTCTCTACACAGAATCAAAGCGTTACTAGAGCTGTTGAAGCTACAGGCACACTGAGACTTATAATGACCTCATTTCAAAGGCTCGGCAGAATGATGTGTCTGGGTTTCAAATCATTCTGGATTCACTCAACAACGGACAGCTTATAAGGAAACTGAACCTTCCCAGCCAGCAGAACTGATTGCTGTGTGAATCCAGTTGCTTTAGCCAGTCTTAGAAGTTTTCATTCCTGTTTATTCCAGGATTAACTTCTCTTACTGAGGGTGAAAGACTCCCTTACAGTTGCATACCAACAACAAATTTGTTTCAAATTGACCCAGGTAATCTCAGTTTGAAATTCATACTCTGGAAGCAATGTATTTGCATATAGCCAAACCAACCAAATATAAATATATATATATATCTGTAAAAAACTATATATAAAACTCAACATTCATGTAGAAGATTGAGCCCAAACTCATATTTCAATTAAGCAATGGCAAGTTTTTTGCATCTCTCCATTTCCACAGACAGCAGCCAATCGGCGCACTGGAACTCCAAATCCACAAAAGCATGTTTCTACCAGCTTGTATGGACAAGAAGAAAGAAACCCCAAGGAGCTGAAGACACCTTTGCCATTTTGAACATTTAACATAAACACTAAGGGGGCTAATCACTAGTCCCATTCTAGACCAACTGATGAAGAAGTGTCAGACACTGTTCAGAAGTCAGCTCTGGATATGCTTCAGTGAGCTTCCTGCACACCCTGGAATGAGCACCATACACTGCAAGAAATATAAGTCCGGGAACAGAAAAACTAAAAAGCCATTACAATGAATATATCTTGTGATCATCAAAAATACTTTAAACTGCTGCAGATTTATAACCTAAGTTTTGATTGATATATGTTCAATGTGTTCATTCATACAGAATGAAGTGTGAAGCTGCAATTCAAAAAAAAACTTAGATGTGTAATAGAACCATAGGGTGTTGAGACTGTTTATCATTATTGAAAAAACCGATTTGAATATATCTTACCTCAAATGTCCACTCTTCTTCTTTATCTCCATCCAGAAGCATTTTTGTCTCCTTATACACCTTCCCTATTTCCAGTTGCAGTGGGGACACATTAAATTCAATTCTTTGCAAGTTAAAGCCAATTCCAACTCCAATAGCCTTTAAGAAGCTTTCCTTTAAGGCCTAAACCAGAGAGTAAATATATTTTATTCACACTGGTTGCTTTCAAACTGTTCTATAAACTTTACTTCTGAGCAGACACTGTAGACCAAATAAATTTAATATTTGTACTACTGTAAATGTCAGGGTAGAGTGATGCAATTATAAAAAGTTATCAGCATTGTTAATACCTGGCCTAACTTGCTGCATTACAACGAACATGCAACCAGAATAACTAAGGGGCACACACAGCCACGGACCCTTTACCTTGTTCTGGGTACGTGTTTAAAACTAGTCATAAATCCTTCTAGACATGTCAGCTGTACTATGCTTCTAAAGTTATTCTGACATGAAAAGAATCACTAAAATATAAAATCCATTAAAATATTATCTCCACATGAACACGTTACTATAAAAATTATACAATTTTACTATAATGAAAATAATAACCAAATATATCAAAAGAGAACATGCAGGTTATAGCATTGCAGTCTATAAACAGGAAAAAAAAGTATTACCCAGTGCCGATAAAACATATCCAGCTGCATCCATTCATTACCCATGGAGTTGATTATACCCCACTCTGTTTCAGTAAACTGTCGATTCATGATGCGAAAGAAATTTGGTATTGAGCTACTACCTATAAATTAGAAAGAGATATTTACAGAAATTTTAATAGAGTAGTAATAATAAGCGAATGAACTACCTCATTTTATTGCTCTAGAAAAAACTCATTAAAAAAAATAATTATGAACCAACTCTGCTCTACAACCTGAATTTATATAGCCTCAAAACAGTGATGCTGGTGATTATTCAGGACACGGTATGAAAAAAGCCAAACATTTCTATAGCAGAACAACTGCATTAAAAATGTGAAATGAAAGTCATAAACATATTATGTATTTTCATCATTCTCTAAAAAGGAAAGCATTTAACCAGTGCTGATTTTATATTGAAAAAATTATATTCAGCTACAAAAGTAGCATGTACAGTCTGACATCTGACAGTTTGATCTAGTAACATTTGATAAAACAGCATGCTGTTTGTCAGAATTCATCAAGCTATTCTGCCTCCTGCCCTTGGATCTGGGATACAAAAGAAACACTTTTTTAAGAACATGTAGAAATACAATCTCCCAAATATCACATGCATATTAAGCCTTTTGGACTTATTCTGCAAGAAAAATGGTGGTAGGGAGATGTCCATAATTACAGTAAGAAAAATATCAAGGAAGAAAATCAACCATCAAACCTTCAAATCCTTAGATTAAATTTAAGCCTCCTCTAAAAATATGCACTGCTGCTGTGTGTGCAGCAGCTCTTCAGGGGCTACACCACTTTCTCCCACAAGTCCAAATTTACTCTGTAGAAGACACTACAGAACATGTAGTTATATTGATCAATGGCATTTCTATAATACACTGGAAGCTATGGACCTCATTACACACTTGGCTAATCACCCATGGCCTGTATCATTAATCAGCATACCATGCAATCTGTCCAACAGGGCTTACAGCTGGCTAAACAGACAATGGCAGAAAGCAATCTTTTTTCTTTAGTAGGGATAATAAAAATCTGGATAGAGACAATTCCACATATTGAGACAAATATTTTCATAGGTTATGCAATGTTCTTATAAAAAGAAAATATTAGTCATATTTAATCCAAAACATAGTCTCCCCTCCCAATACCACACTACTTTTAGGAACCCATCAATAAATAACTGCTTAACAAAGATGCAGATTCTAACCCTAGCTCTGCACTGATTCTTTGAGCGACTACGGACAAGGAACTTTTCTCCTCTACACTGTTAGTCACCATCTTAAAGCAGGGATAAGGGTATTAACCCTTCTCTATAAAGTTGTTGTCTTCTACAGGTATCTAAACACTATATAAAATCAGGTATTGGCAGCAGTAACAATTGATCTGAATGAACTAATGTCACACTAAAGCACACATTCAGGTTTCCTGACAATTTTCAGATCATAATGCGAAGTGTAATCTGACATACACATCACACTAGACACGGCAGTGACATTTCAGAAATGCCCTCAATTTCATTTATAGACTAAAGCAAAGAAAACATCTTAAGACAGAAATTTTATTGACAGTTGCAGTAGTGAGCTAATGGAATGAATCAGAAGCATCTAAGGACAGAAATAACTTTTTTTCTCTCTGGAGAAAATGATGATACTGAAAAAGAAAGGCAACCACATTGTCAAGTACATTTTGATGGATTACCAAGGCAAATGAAATATCCATCTAATTAGACAATCCAACTTCCCCAAAACAATGAAAAACAACAGAAAAAAAAAGTTCAACTTGGAAAAAGATTATTGTCTTTCAACTCTCTGAGTTTTTATGGCCCATTTTACGATCAGATAACTGTCTTAACACCTGCTCCAAACAATCCACTTACTTCTTTTCTTTTTCTTCTTCTCTCAAGTACTTAAGACAACAATGGTGAGGCACCAGACTCTACTGGTGATTCAATCTACAAAACATTCAAGAATGTCCTGGTTTAGCCTTCCTTCTTCATTACTTTCTGAGAGTCTTCTTGCTTTCAATAACCCATGGCTATTCACACTACCAGAGAAGACTATCCAAGACCATCCACGCTGCACTACCTTCACACCTAGAGGCATACAATGCCTCCTGCGTTGTCAGTCCTTCCGCCATCCAAGCTTTATCATGCATGGTGAATACACTCAATACTTAAACTGTTTAGTATACCAAGTGTTTATCAAAACCATATGCTACTGGTTTGTTACTCTTTACTTACCCCTTTTTTTGTTTCAGGTTTCTTCAACTATTCAGCTACTCTTCTCGACACTAATGTTCAGATTTACACGGTACTTTCCCCTCCACTCCAGCCATCTGTCATGTCCCTTGTCTGAAAAACTCAGGCACCTCTTTCTCCTGAACTGCCCTCCCCTCCTGTTTCCCTCTAAATACCACACAGTTGCTTTGCTCTGTGGAATGGATCAGATTAGAGGACTATTATTCTCCACAAATTACAAAGTACCACAGCATGCCTAGTCCATTTCCCCAATCAATATCAGAGAAAGACAGACTCAGAGAATCCTGGAAAAACTGGGAGGGGTGCCTGAAACACCAGAAGGCTGTGGTGCCATTCAGTGAGACCTGGACTGGCTGGAGAGTTGGGCAGAGAGAAACCCAAAGAAGTTCAACAAGGGCAAGTGTAGGATCCTGCACCCATGGAGGAATAACCCCCTGCACCAGTACAGGTTAGGGGATGACCTGCTGCAAAGGTCCTTGGAGACCTTGGAGTCCTGGTGGACAAGTTAACCATGAGCCAGCAATGTGTCCTTGTGGCCAAGAAGGCTAATGGCATCCTGAGGTGCATGGCCAGCAGGTCAAGGGAGGTCATCTTCCCCACCTGCTCTTCTCTGGTGAGATCACATCTGTAGTACTGTGTCCAGTTCTGGGCTCCCCAGTTCAAGAAGGACAGGGAACTACCAGAAGGAGTCCAGTGAAGGGCTACAAAGATGATCAAAGGAATGGAGCACCTCTCTTATGAGGAAAGGCTGAGAGAGACCTGGGTCTGTTTAGCCTGGAAAAGAGAAGACTGAGAGGGGATCTGATCAATGCTTATAAATATGTAAAGGGCAGGTGTCAAGAGGATGGAGCCAGACTCTTCTTAATGGTGCCCAGTGACAGAACAAGGGGCAACAGACTGTAGCTGGAACACAGGAAATTCCACCTCAACATGAGGAAAACCTTCTTTACTTTGAGGATGACAGAGCACTGTAAGAGGCTGCCCAGAGAGGTTGTGGAGTCTCCTTCTCTGGAGATATTCAAAGCCCCCCTGGATGCGTTCCTGCCCAGCCTGCTGTAGATGACCCTGCTTTGGCAGGGGGTTGGACTAAGTGATCTCCAGAGGTCCCTTCCAACCCCTACAATTCTCTGATTCTGTGAAATAAAGCCAAGACAAAGAAGGTTTTATAAGGATTATCAACCTGACAAATTATTCTTAGAAGTACTTTTAAAAGTTTCAGAGGATCTTCCCCAAGACTTGCAAAGTATTCACCACAAAAATGACACAACATGATAAATACTCTCATAAACATAGTCAGGTTTTAGCTTTACCTGAAGGTAAAGTTGAAAGTCTGAAGACTTTTATTAAGTAACTTCTCCACAAGATGTTATCAACTTTCTAATAGAAATTTGGCTGCAGTGTACATGTAGGTCTGGATGCAGGTGGAATTCTGGTACATAAATGCTCTAAAATCCTTAAGTGCATGCAAACTTTAGTATTTTTCTAAGAGCAAATTCTAAGAAAATTCTCTAAAAAGATCTATGAATTGGAGAAGCATGATAAAAAGGAACTGACAGTAAAAACTTGAAAAACAGATTCTCTGAAAGAACGAATGCTTTTATTGTAATGCACTCATATACTATAAATACTTCCAGAAACACTTTGTCTTTACATTTTCAATGATCAACGAGAAGGCCAGACACTCATTGAAACTTACGTAATTGTACTGCTGTTTCTCATTTAACTCACAGCACTAAACAAAAAGGATTCTGTTAAGATACACCTATGCAGGTTATAGAAAACTGCACATCTGAACTGTCTGTGCTTCTAAACATCCACATACCAACAAGCTCCAGAGCAGATGCCACACAGCTGGGTTCACACAGTACCCAGCCCTTGCTTGTATAATCCAGCACTCCTTTCCCAGTGTTCAGGGTTATTAAAAAAAACACTTCAACACTGAGCCAAAAAATTAGCTGGGGATACAGCTATGTGGAAAAATTTAACTGAAGCACTCAAAACTGCATTTCAAGTATCCCTTCTTGTAAATCGTATTTACAGCTTCTGAAGAATTGGAATTTAGATTCTGATTCCAATAAATGCAATATACTTAAAGCAGCCTTATCCATCTCAGTGGCAAAGTGAGATTCCTGTAACACACAAGGTGTGCACTTCAGAAAAAATATTTATGTATGTAAATTACTTATTTAAATTGATGAGCATAAAGAGCACAATATTTATCTGACTTGTGAAGCATCTGTCTAGGTGAGGGTTTGTAACTGAAATGGAATAAATTCAGTTTTGTGATTTTAGGAATATATAAGAGATATAAGACCTGTTTTCATATGAGATTTCAAAAGTAAGTGGAGTTGGAAGCAGAGAAGAACAGGAAGCTTGTTCCACAGATGGTTCATGATTAATGGGAAAAGATATGTGTCCCCATCAGCTATTAAAAACTGTTTGAAAGAACAGTCATTCACCTTTTGCAGGTTTTCTTTAAGAGAAGAAAACCTGTGATAGGAGCAGATCTATGAAAATGCTGGCTAAAATGCTTCAAAAAAAAAGAAATGAGAAAACTGCTGATTTAGATTCTATAGGGAATTGAGGGAATGCATTTCAGCAGACAGAAACACTGAGCCAATGGCACCAAAGTTATTAACATGACAAGGGAGTGGGAGGGTAGGGATGAGATTTTTGAAACATGAAACCGAACTTGCCTGGGTGGAGGGGATTAATGAAAATAAGCTCCACTGTAACTGAGAGTTTTCTTGCTTTGAAATTTATTGTATTGATTACTGTAAGTATCCTGTCAAATATCTAACAATATCTCTTTTCACAACTACCCTCAATACCTTAAAAATAAGATTTTTATTTAGTATGGAAGCCTAATCATAAAAATGTTAAAGACACTTTTTCTTTTCAGAAACGCATGTATCTGTTCAGTCATCAACCAAATAATTTCACTACAAACCATATGAAAATCTAAGTTAACAGCTACAAATTTTCAACTTCCAATGCTTTGTATAGATAATTCTTACTCGCCTATGCCACTTAATTTCCTAACTCAGAGTTAATAAACTGTTCAAAATTTACACAGCTTCTTTTCAAGAGAACCTGGGAAACAAACTTTAATTCTTTTTAATAGCGAGCAGAATTATATCACCTTTTTTCCTCTCACTTGAAGAAAAACATTTTCATTTGTGTATGTTTTTACAGTTCACTCCTTTTCTCACCTTTACACAAATTGTTGTGCATTCTTTCTGTTTGCATTTGTTCGTAATAGCTAATATTCTGACCGTATTTCTCTACTGTAAACTCCACGCTTGAAAAATTTTTGTTACAAAGCATGACATTCTAGATATTGGAAGCAATTTTTGTTTTTACTTTGATCATCTTCCTGAAAAGCAAGAGTCAACTTAGTAAACTCTTAGTAAATTTAAAACTCTTAGTAAATTTAATCAAAACATACTATAGCTTCTTTTCATAATATCCAATTAACTGACAACAATTTGTCCCAGTATCTGATTGCCTAAAAAATACAAACCACTATGTTCATTTGCATTAGAACAATTGACTGGATGGTTTAGCCAACAGAGGAAAGGCATCCAGCAAATCCCTGACCAGTTCCTCCAGTTGGTGTCTAAATTAGCTTGATATTCACAAGAGAAGCTAGAGGTTTTACCCTTGAGACCAAGATATACTTTCACTGATTTTTCTTTAAGCTACAGATACTTAAGTCCCACACCCCTACTACATCATAATGCAGATTTGAAAAAAGAGTAGTTTACATAAATATTAAATGTAAAATTAACACAGCTGTGAAGGCAATACATTTCTTACCTATATACAGCTATTATTCCATGCTAATGAACTTTAAAGCACATTCGATCTCTAAAAGTGTAATCTGAGTAATCCTTCAAAAATTTTCTTCCATGCATTTAAAAAAACAATCTAAACCAAATGTTAAGTTTTTAAATTAAATTAAAAATACACAATACCCTGGAAATTTCAAGAAGAGTGAGGAGAAGAAATAGTGAGCAATACTGGAAAAGAGTCCAATAGTAAACCTGCTATATACAGCTAAGTGTGCTTTTGTGTGCACACTTTGGATTTTTTTTACAGAACCATTTACATTGAAATATATAATCCCATCTTTTCCACTGCAATGACAACTAGGTATTTTATTTATTTTTATTCATTTTTATTTATATTTATTTATATTTTGTAAAGACTAGGCCAAAAATCTGCTTTGCATTTTCCCTGTAAAACAGCAAAACCTCAGACCAGATATAAAAGATTGATTATAAAAAGATGGAGGAGTGAGGAACAAGAAAAAATAGTATATTCCTTAGTCCTATTTGAGAAGATGCTCTAGAAAAAGTAAATAAATATGGTATAATTTTTTCCCATTTTTCTACCTGATGAAAAAAGCCAAACAAGCTGCCTTTGTAGGAAGATAAAAGACAATCACAATTAAGATCCATGTAAATTACAATACTATTAATAGTGAAGATTACCATCGCTAGGGCTAATGCAGAAACCTTCATGCTGGTGTTTTGTTTACAGCTACAAACATCAGGTCAATCATAAGTCAGCTTTGGTAATACAATACACTCTTAACAAAGGTAGTAACTGTCCTGTTGTACCTGAAGTTATTAAAACTATGGCATGCCTTCTCAAAAATAGTGAGTAGATAATCAACCCTCCTCACTTAAGTTTTTACAGTCTTCAAATTGTTTTCGTCAGATACTGACTAACTAGCTTATATTGTACTGTGTTCAGTTTTAGGCCCCTCACTACAGGAAGGACACCCTGAAGTGCTGGAGCGTGTCCAGAGGAGAGCCACCAAGCTGGGGAGGGGTCTAGAGAACAAGTCATATGAGGAGAGGCTGAGGGAACTGGGCATGTTGGCAGAGGAAATGGTCTGAAGTTGTGGCAGGGGAGGTTTAGACTAGATATTAGGAAGAATTACTTTACTGAGAGAGTGGTCAGGCACTGGAACAGCCTGCCCAGGGAGGTGGTGGAGTCACCATCCCTGAAGGTATTTAAGAAACGTGTAGACATGGCTCTTCAGGGCATGCTCTAGTGCCCAAGATTATTGGTTTGTGGGTGGGTGTGATGTGGTGGGGTGTTGTGTGTGGTGTTGGGTTTTTTTTGTTGTGGGTTTGTTGTTTTTTTTTTTTGTGGTTGGACTCAATGATCTCAGACGTCCCTTCCAACCATGATGATTCTGTGATTCTGTGATTGTGGTCTACATCCAAACCTACGGAAATTGCTGCTAATTTATTGATGAACTAACCCCCTGGGAAAAACAAAACAAAACAAAACAAACCAACAAAAAACCAACCAACCAAACAAACAAAAAAACACAAAAAAAACCCCCCAAAAAACCCCAAAACAAAACACAAACAAGAAAACCAAACCCTGGAACACTAACAGACTGCTGATTGCCTTGAACTGCATGAAAGAAACGGGTCAGTGATCAAGAACTAATAACTGATTAATACTTTACTTTCAGATTTTAAACAGGCAAAGTGACAACGTAAAACACACTATTTGGCAAAATGAGCCACTGAAGTATGAACAGCTCAATCTACTTAATAACGTGAAACACAGGCTAGCTATAAATCCTGCAAACTAACAAAACGTATGGGATCAACATGTTTTAGAGCTGTGGGCTCTTGGGCTGACAATCCTTTTGGTGTAGGACACAAGCCATATTTGATCACGTTTTACTACCCCTAAAGGAAAACAAAGCAAACTGATACAGAGAAAACACTTCTTCCGCAACAGATGCCCAAGTCCTAATTGTTTATTAATACCAACTAACCCTTGTACAGATGTTTAGAAACTGACAACACAAGACAAATAATTAGATAGATAAATTACTAACTTAGAAGAACCAGACAGAAAATTAACAAAGCATGGTTTTTAAATCTATTAGCTCACACAGCTTCAGTGTGAATTGGAAATCGGATTTGCATTCTGTGACCTCTCCACTTCCTGCCAGTATCTCGCAATTCTCCCAGTGATATATATGTTAAACATCCATTCTCATCATGTAACTACTGATGATATGTTTTATCTTGGTGTACCTCAAGAAGAAGCATTAACTTTCAAATGTCAGAAAATTTGAAGTTGCCTCCTTTGAATTATTCAACATTTCCCAGATTGTTGGAAATGGAAAAGACATACAAAGACTGACAAAATTTGATAATGTTTGATATTTTCTCTGCAGTGAGGACTGTTAAGTCTTTGCAATATTAGAGAAACTGCTAAGGTTTCAATCACGTTACTGTGATTGGGTCTAACGGCAGTGATGACTATTTAACCAAGCTGCCCTGATAGTCAATGTTAAACAAAAGAAAGTAAAGAATCATAATGGATTAGATACATTACATACACACCTACAAATCCACACTGGAGAAATAGTAATTTTAAACCAGGTATGACTTGGATAAAAAAAAGCTGAAGAAAAGGCACAAGCTATTAACTGGATACCTCTTATCTGATCAATTTACAGCCGGGTAGTGCATTGTCTGCTACAGACACGTTTCTTGCCATTTGTTCTGAAAATACAAAAAATGCCAGATCCTCTCCAATTCTGTCCAGACTTCAGCATACTTTTACATGATCTTTCTATGCCAAACATTCAACTGGAAAATAGACTTGCCATTGAAGAGCTCATTGACATAATCCCACCTGAGTGCAAGACATGGTTTTAGCTTGCTTCTGAGTAGAAAAAATAAAAGTATTTTATTTACATAAATCTTAACCACTAAGATGACTCAGGAACCTCAAATTCCTTTAAGGAAATGTACTTATACCTAAACAGTAATAGCAAAAAAGATAATGAGCAGAAATAAAATAAGAAAGCCTGTCTTGTCTACGACAACAGTTATACCTTTTACTTCAGCTCTTTCCAAGAGGTTGTAGATACAGCTAGCAGAGCTCTAGGTAGCCACAGAATTGCAGCAAAAAGATAAATTACCTCATGAAAATGGCATTTTAATCAATTTTCCATTATGGAGCTTATCAAACAGTTTAAGCAATCATTCCATTTTGTCAGAACAGCAGGAACTTTAAACACTCATTTAAACACTCAGGTTACAACACATAACACTAAAAATAAACACAAAACCCCAAAATCTAAATAAATATAAAAATAGACTTTTTTTTTTAAAAGTCGTTATGATTGCGAATTGTGACGACACAACTACAAATGTAAAAAGAAAGTCAAAAAAGTCAAACATGCTCAAATCTCTTTAAGAGTAACAGACATTTAGAACAACACACGTTTTAATGGAGCTAGATATTCTTCTGTTACTCTTTAAAAAGACAACAAACACCTCAAGATGTTGCTTGTGTCACAGCACCCGCACATGAGATATGTACCTGCCCATCTACAGACTTACACTACGGTAGTACTACCAAGCCACCAGATCTCTCAAACATTTTACTACATTTTATGAAATAACGTACTAGAGGGCGTTTCTACACATAGAGAAAGCTTATATTGACTGAAACCATTGACAATTAATCCTTTGCTTAAAAATAAATATTTTAAAGAAAATTTACCCCATAATACCATCTTCTACTACCACTACTTGGGGGGTTGGACTGGATCATCTCCAGAGGTCCCTTCCAAACCCCATATCATTCTGTGATTCTATTCCCAGAAAACAGACAAGCAAAACCCCACTGCTATGAGGATGACCACCCAATATCAAAACTGGATCACTTTGTACATCCAGTGAAATCAGATTAACTCCCACACTGTACAATATAAAACATGTGTGTATGTACATATATATATCTATACACACAAATTCATATATATATATCTATGTGGAGAAGAGAAGGCTCTGGGGAGACCTTATTGCGGCCTTTCAGTACATAAAATGGGTCTACATGAAAGAAGGGGACAAACTTTTTGAAGGCCTGTTGCAATAGGACAGGGGGTAATGGCTTTAAACTGAGAGAGATTTTGACTAGATACAAGGAAGAAATTTTTTACAGTGAAGGTGGTGAGACTGCAACAGGCTGCCCAGATGTGGTAGATGCCCCACCCCTGAAAACAGTCAAGGTCATGTTGGACGGGGCTCTGAGCAACCTGATCTAGTTGGAGATGTTCCTGATCATTGCAGGCAGGTTGGACTAGATGACCTTTAAAAGTCCCTTCCAACCCAAATTCTATGGTTCTATGTATATAAAAAAGCATATATTTATATGTATATACATACATATATACACACATATACACATACAGTATGTATATATGTATAGCGGTGACGTGAGATGCATAGACTGAAATTTCAGCACAAGGGGGATGACACCCAGTTCTATCTTTGCATTGAATCAGTCTGACTGCAAAACAACATTATCCAAATGGTATCATTAGTGGTTGTGACTGAACCATGAAAGTATTAAGATAACACTAGCAGGAAAAGGTAGGTACTTCAGTGAAAACGTGATTTATAGGGAGAGAATACCCATTTCTAAGAAACTAGTACCACTGCAGAACCCAGGGGTGCATTGGGATGTGTATATTGGGATCTGCGCATATTGACAAAAGAGGGGGGAAAAAAAGCCAATTCTCAGCACCCAGGTCATCTGCATCTTCTATGTGTATTTGATTACATGATTCACACTTCCTAACACCTCCTTGATTTGACTAATGCAATTTTTTGCCCTCCTAGGAAGCTCTGCAACCTTAGAAAGCACAAGCTGATTCAGACTGAGCTCTTTCTCTGGAAGAGTCCGATGAGAGATCTTTCTTCTAAATTCGGTGTTTGCTGTGGAACTGGTCCTCAGTATTGAGACACACAGATTCTGGGACTACGTCCTTCCACACCATGATATCCTACTGAACAACAGGAGTTCAGTATGAACTGAATGAACAGTGAAGCTACTGAACAACAGATGGCAGAAGTCAGGACACTGCACAGAAGCCTGTCTCAGAGCATGAACCTCATAACCAGATGCAATAAAAATGTCCCTTATCATTTCCACACTTAAAACATCCCCAGTTCTGTGTATACACCATCCTCCCCTCTCTTCCCCCATCAAAATGAAGTCCAAAAATCCCCAAGATGACAGAAGTAGTATTAAGTGTTGTAAATTTGGGAATTAATCTCTCCTATATAAGAGTGAAAGTAACCACGTAAAAACATGCTTTAAAAACAACAAATTGTAAAGCCATTTGTTTGGCTTGCCAGCAACTGAAAGACTATTTGGCCCACTCGACAACTAAAACCCAGCATGTTTTGTTTGGTCTTCCCACAGAGAAAAGACAGCAGTCAGCGAGTCATTCAGCATGTTGTCCCCCTGCATCCTTTCCCCCTGTCAATACACAAATTATCTTTTGCATAGACCCGGACGAGCCGCTGCAGGAGCTGTCTTTTTTCCAGCCAAGGGGCTATACAAGAAAAGATGCAAGAGGAAGATAAATGTATTGCAATGTGGCAAAAGCAGAGCGTGGCCCACAGCTGAAAAGCTGATGAACTTCAATGGTACGCTTATGTCTACCAGTTATATCTACTCTTGTAGATACTATCTCCAAGTGTTTGCTATGTTTTTATTAAATTGGATTTTGCTAGGAAAAAGACACACATATTTAATACAAACCCCGGCAATTGTTATGAACAGACAGAAAAAAACTATACAGGGCAAGTAATTTTTTAATTCGGTACAAGATTAGATTTTCCATCAAAATACAACTCGGTGCATAACACAAGCATGAATTCATAGAATTCAGAGCATCAACCTGATATAAGGCAAGAAAATAGTAGACAAATACTACTGAAGTAGTGGAAGTCTCCTGGTCCTAAACTTCCCTAAAATCTGACATGACAGTGGCAACCTGTAACCTTCAGTGAGAAAATACAAAAATATTTTCCTTGTTAAAAATCAAAATATTTCTTAGAAAGGAAATAATGTCAGGGCAATCCAGCTGAAGCTATTCCTTTACAACTTCTGAGAGGAGATGTTAAACATTTAAGATACGTTTCTACCATTTCATCAGCCTAAACATCTGCAAATCTGTCTCTAAAACACTTCTCCCCAATCTGGAAACTAATAAGAACTCCAAACTGCATTTCTTGCGCAGACAACATCCAAATAAACTTCTCTTTTCCAACTCTTGCAAGAAATATACATATCTGCAGAGCTGAAGCTATTGGAAAGAGGCAGTGCTAGCAGGAAACTCCTCACAAAGTAAACGCTTAATACCTACGTAATAATTACTTAACCTTGGCCCTCCTGTCACATCTTTCTGCTAGACTTCCTTAATTTGGAAAGCCAAAGTTAATTATAATTAGTGCCAGCTGAGAAATAATTTTAGTTTCATTACAAAAACCAACAAACAAATCAATTCTCTTTAGCCCCTCATTTTGAATGTATAACTTAATCTCCCAGAAGACCAATTAAGGCATAAATTGTGATTATTGTAAATTCAGCGTGCAAAAGGATA
The DNA here is from genome assembly GCF_001431845.1 of Calidris pugnax. Classification (NCBI taxonomy): domain Eukaryota; kingdom Metazoa; phylum Chordata; class Aves; order Charadriiformes; family Scolopacidae; genus Calidris; species Calidris pugnax. The sequence continues at coordinate 29,506,470 of NW_015094510.1, forward strand.
TTTTAGTGGAAAAAAGCCACACAACAAACCAAGACAAAAGAATCATTCTTATAGTTTTTCTTTGTTCCACCTCTTATTTTTACGAGAAGCTCCTGGTTTAAGTTTTTTGCTGTCTTAATTGTAAATTTATCCCTCATTTTAAACATACCTATTCTCCACAAATTCATTTTTATTATTCTACATTTTGCTATCAGTTTCTATTTTAATCCAAACAGATTTATGTTTTCCCATTAAAAAACAATAATAAAGGATTAAGATAGGCTTTTTAGAAAGAAACAGTTTCCTCTCAAAGAGGAATTTTTCCTTTCACAGTCTATCAAGCATTGGTGCTTAATTAATCACCAGAATGTCCAAGTTTTTACAAATGTGACGTAATTCCAGGTTAAAACAGTGTTAGAAATGTGACTAAACAAAGCACAATAATGAAATTCCTATATAAGATGTAATCTTTAAGAATATGTTTAAGTTGGCTGTTTCTTTCTATTTCCAAATAGAACAAGAATAAAGAAATTCTTCCCTGTTTACTCAGGTAAATGAAAGGGTGTATGACCACTGTGATTCTTTAGTTCAACAAGATTATTAGTTAGCCCTTTTAACACTACTTTACATCTAAAAATGATATGGTTTTATATTTATAAATTTTTATTTCATTAATTAATTAGAAGTAATATTTAGCCTAAATCCTTCATTAATTTCTTCATCCCAGACAGTGCGTCTACATATCTACAGCTGTTAGATATGTAGCAGTTACTATTAGCTAATAATTTGGCAATTAATTCTTGTAGTGAAAGATGCTGATTGCTGCTATGAGATTTACTGCAATAGAACAATAAAACCAAAAAAAAAAAACAGTTAAAACTTTGCTTCAGGCAAAGTTAAGGCACTATAAGGACAAAAACACTCCAAAGAACAACCTGTTTTGGCATTTCTTTTTAGGTCAAGAATTTCTTATTGCAAAAGACGAAAAGCAGCAATTAAAAAAGCATTACAACTTCAAAAACTTGAACATGGCTGCTAGATAAAAGACACAGCAAATATCTTAACTAAGATGTAGGTGTGCCTAACTCTCAATTTAGTTTATGACTACCAAAAGAAATGGCACAAAGTTTACAACTGGCTGGAGAGAGAAAGCTTTCTTCCACCAGCCAGACTGAAGCACGGTACTTAGGTTCTTGGTGTGGGACTTAGATACTCTGATTCACGTGTGACGTGTCTCCGATTTGAAGATCTCTATCATCTTTTGTATTATCTCACCTCAATGATGAAATAATGAAAACAAAAAGAGACAAATGAGTTAAGTTCTGTTCCTACTTCTTTGCCTCAGAGAAAAACAGTTTCAAGCCATCGGGTGTTTGCACATAATAACCTACTTTCTTAAAAAAGCATTTCAGAAAGTATTTTTAGATCAAATTAATGTTCTGTAAAATTCACATGCAGAAAATTCACCCTTTTGTGTCTTTTAATAAGCAAACCTAGCATAAGACCGAAAGATTAATGAGAAAAGCTAATTTTATTGCATGTCAAATATTTAATTCTGGAATTACATTGAGATTGGAGATGTCTGGATCAAAGTAACTGTAATGCAATAGCTAAGAAAGATTGCAGGCCGGTTGTGAAAGAACAGGAATGAACTGTTAATTTATTTACCTTTGTAATTTCATCTAAGCTAAAAAATTGTATTACTGAAAAGAAATTCACTTTCACAGCAGGAAAGCTCTTGAACCTGAGATCTAAACTTTTTTTAAATGCTCAAAGCAATCTTTATTAAGCTATAATTATTCCCTATGTCTCTGAAAATGTTCTACTTTATAGAGTTTAAGTGACTGGTAAATCAACATCCCACACACCACTTAAACCAAGTTGACACTTGTTGCAAAATTTCCTGTCTGTAAATTAAAAATCAAATACATTATCAGAAGCTGAGTTCTTCCACAGGAGATAGCATTACTCTGAGAATCCTTCACATTTTTTTGCGAAAGGGTTAAAAAAATTCCATGTGCATTACCTCTCTTAACAAATAATGTCCACAATTACTTCCGTTAACAAATTTACAGTATGATGTGCTCTTTCCCAAATGACTCAAGAGTTTGTCTTAAATGATGAAAAGAGAAGAAAAAAAATATCATTGAGCTCAGTAATTCTCCAAAACCAAGTAAACTGAGAGCCTGATTTAAATCTACAACAATGACCTGATGGATAACCAAAAGGCAACAATAGCTAAAAAGGACATTTTCCTTTTCTACCATCACCACATTATTTTAGTTCAATATATGAATAGAGGAAAAAAGGCGATAAACTATTGCATACCTGTGGAATTTTTGTCAAACTGTCCTATTTGAACTGCTAAGAACAGCTTCTTGTGTGGTCTGCCTTCACGTTCGAAGAAGGCTATGCCTTGCAGTAGTTTAATTTTTCATATTTTAATAATGCAGCAAAAGTAATATGGAAAGAGATGCCTTCTTATTGCTTATAAGTAAAACAAAAATAGATAGACTTTTTATGTCTCTTCTTAATCTGTGCTATGTGCACCAGGTCTCCTTGTTACGTGCTAGCACACAATTTAATAGCATATTTCTCAAAACTTTCAGCTACATGATACTCTCTTGCATATTTGCACTGCATATTTTCTTCACTGGTTGCACAATAAAGGAATATAAGAACCAGAACATTGGAGACCTCAATCAAGATTCTGTTGGATAACATCACAAGATGAAGTACTTAAAAAAACCAAACCTACTGTAATGTACTTTGTACATCAGGAACTCTTTGTCCTTGTAGCTATTCCAGAGAAAGAGATTTATAGTGGATTCACTCTCAGAAATATAATGTACTTAGCAGCTGCAGAGCAAGAGCACCACTCAGTGGAACTATCAGATAAAGCAACACTGGCAAATTCAATGTTATATATTGATAGCACAACAGTAAAAACACCTCCAGGTAATTCTACTAAAACCAAAATCTTTCTCAGAAAAATTATACATGAAAAACTGCTACCTTTTTATTACAGAGACTATAATTTTAAATTATATCCTTTATTGCTTATTTACTGGCTCACTTTCGCACATACAGTTACCAAGTTTTCATTACTGTCATATTTCTTTTCCAAAAATACAAATTATAATTACAAAAAGGAAAATGCAGAGCCATAAACAAAATTTCTTCAATATTTAGAACCTGGGGCTTTTCTTTATTTAATTCACAAATATTTACATAAAGTTACATAATGTAGAGAACAATTGCACAACCAGGTGTTGACACGTGACAGTTATTTCTTATGCATAATGACAAGCACTGTAGTTCCTTTCTCTCCTTACCAGAAGATAGAAAAGATGTACAGAAGTTGTTAACAGCTAAATTAGTTCAGGACCGATGATGCCAGCTACAGAACTCCAGATAATGGAAAGGAAAGCCAGAGATTTTGTACCAATGCATTTTGTACTCCTCTGTATACACTGTGAAGCCTGCCACCATGAATTCAGACTGTGGATACCGTGAGGCCCTACTGGTCCCTTTTTCTGTCAATATACACCTAGACCTCTGATGAACAAGGAAGATGTGGAAAAAGTAGCTGTGCATAAAGGACCCACGTACAGGAATCCTAACAGGCTGCATCTGTCATTAGCTTGTTTCAGATTGGTCACCTGGATACATAGTTTTTCAGTATCACTTTATTACAAAAGCACTGATTTAATTCCATCGTTTAGTCTTTGGAATCATTACCAGAATAAACACTGTTTTTCTCTCTATGGGTAAAACTACTGAAGCCTGTTTGTATTGGATCTCACAGCGTTACTTAGTCTCACCAGGTTATATTCAGAATTTAAATCCACACCTCTGCTGAGTGCAGTCCCCCGGAGGGGGACGGATGTGGCAACATTTGCTTTATGGTAAGAAGTCATGACTGCTGCCATCAACAACCCTAGGACACACTGGCAGAAGCCTCTTGCTACAGAAGAAGTTATGAACTGAATGCTTTATCTAAACCCTGTTTGTACTTAAATAAAAACTGAGTTTGGTTTCATCACTTTTCATATATTTCTGCTGACATTAAACCCTTTCCTTGATACCAAATCCTACTTCAAACATCAGCTTCATGTTGTTATTTGGAAACCCAAGGACAAGTAATCACAAACCTACATGGGAGAAGCAGATTAGCAACCAAAGCATTATTGATAGGGTGAGTGCAAGAATTTTTTTTCCTAAATTTAGCCTGCTAAAGTTGACATAACTAAGAATGAGGCACAATATACTCTGACAGCCTAACTTTGATTCCACACCTCTTATGACAGCAGTGACTATGGACACTGAAAGAAGAATACACTCAGACACATGGTAAAAAAACCCTTGATTTGCTCTGACACGGCCTGCAGAATGAGCAATAGATCAAGGAACATTGAATTATTCACTACTTTGGTGATTTAACATGAGGGAAATGACACAGGAATAGTGAATAAATAAGTAAAAAATACATGAGAAAGGAAACAATAGAGATGAGTTGTTTGGTTGTTTTTGTTGGTTTTTTTTTTTTAAATAAAGCCAGGTAATATTGAAGTTAAAAGATGTTTTTTCTATTAACTGGAAAAGAACTAGGAATACATTCCCTTATAAATTTGAATGCATTATATTCCCAAATGGAGAAGTAATATAAATATAGGTTTCTAAACCCAAATGTAAAGTCAAGCCTCTACTCTTCACAATTATTTCCTATTTTCAGAAGGAGATTTTAACACATTTCATAAGATTCGTCATCTGGACATCACCAATGTGTCCTTAAAATGTCAGCTACATTTCCAGTTGCATTAAATGTCAGCAGAGGACACCCCTACCTCCATATATGGGATGTATAAATATCTTTAAATTTTTCATTTCCGAGGAAAAACTTAAAATTCAAAGAAGAACATTTGAATGTTTTGATTTTCACTATTTACCTGCTGTAACAGGAAGGCTTTTAAAAATGAGTAATCAGGGAGTCGTGGTAAGGCCTGTGGCAAGCTCAACGAAAGTGTTTCCAAGGGTACTGGGTCTGGGTGTTATTTTTTTTCATAGCAGCCTGTACAGCACTATTTTTCAGATGTAAACCTAAACCAGTGTTGATATCACACCGATATTTTACCTACAGCTGCAGTGTTTGCACAGTGTCAAGGCCTTCTCTGTCACTCTGCCTCCCCAGCAAACAGGCTGGGGGTGTGCCAGACATTGGGAGGGGACACAGTTGGGACATCACTTTGTTTGCTTTGCCTGGGAGAGCTACGATAAAAGCACCAGCCTTGAGGTTAATCTGGTGTTTGGACCCTACATTACTGCAGTCCCTTCAGGGGTGTACCTGCTGCAGTGCAGCCTTATCCACGGGCCACAGTTCCTGCCACAAAATACAGAACTGTGCTGGTGTGGCATCCTCCACAGGCTATAATGTAGACATCTGCTCTGGCATGGTTACAGAGCCTTCCTACTACCATGAAAGCACCACACGCTGACCACCATCTTTAGAGTGAGGGTTTACAGTAGATGGAAGTGAGTCACAGAGAAGAACAACTTCCCTTTGGATTGCAGTAAAGTTTCTGTGCCTCTGAGCTAAACATGCCAACCCAAAAATGTACATTTGTAATAATCATTAAAAAGGTGTAAAGTCATCAGAAAATTACCCAGTCAGAGATATTTACTATACAGATTATTTCGTGGCATAAAATGTTGGGCAAATTGAAGATTGTGAAGAGAGATTTTTCTAAAAGCACAGCTATTACTGTCATACTTGGTTAAATGTTTGAGGAGACTTCTCAAAAACTAAAATTCCAGTAAATTGTAAATCCCAGTATGTTTTTCCTTTAACCCAGTCATGAATCGATGAACATTTGTGGACTAAATGATCTTCATAAAACTGTATTTAAAAATACACTTTGCTACAATTCTAATTCATTATTTGGGTCCTGACGTTCATTGATACAGTCAGGTTAGCACAACATTTCATACAAATAAACAGGCCAACAACTAAAGTTTGTGAAGTTTAGTCTTTTAACAGGGGCACCTCAAACGTTCCCACATGATTCCTTCTTACTGAGGATTTCTGCACGCTCACAGCAAATCATCAATGCCAGTTTGCTACAGTATTGGGCCTGGTTCTGACACATACAATGGCCGGCCACACTTATGGGACAAGAGAGTAACACTCTCATAGGCTGTAAAGTTCTCATGGGGATGGATCTCACTGTCCCTACTTGGAAAGTTTTCCCTGCTTCTACCTAACAGGCAGCAAAACCATAATTAAAATATCTGCAGATGCCATATTCACAACCAGATGCAGGATTCACAGCCTTGTTTTTCCAGGGTTCTGCTTTTCTAAACTGGAAATGTATCCACATCTGGCATAACAGAAAATCATAAATAAACAATGAAGAGTGCATGTAACAATTAAAAATAAGCAAATACACAATACATTCATACACTCTCTTCCAATTAGACTAAGTGTCCAGGACACCGGATGTTTCTTCAGAAAACATTAAAATGTTCGACACTTAAATAATATCAAAGATGCTTTGGTCACCGTAATGCATTACCTGGTAAATCAGTCTTCATAATATCAATGCCAACTTGAAGCTCAGGCTCAGCTGCAAGAACTGCATAATCTCCTTGATGAGAGACATTGAAGTTGTAATTTGAATAGATACTGAATATGTTATTTGCCAGGAAAGGTTTTCCTTTTGATGTCCTTTGCAAGTTTATTTCATTCCAAGGTATGCACAACTTCTCTGTGATTAATTTCCGCATCAGCAGGCGACCAGCCTATGAAATAAAATGGAAGTGATTCACACAGTACTATTATGCTATGTGCAAAATATCTGTGATTGCTAGAAAACCATCTGCCTAAAATAAAATGGGGTTCTATTATTGCAATGGAAAGTAAGAGTGTATTTTAGCCAAATCATTTAGATTTCTCCTGTATAAAAGCCTGTGTCAACTAAATTTAACCAAATGTGTTCACCAGACCCAAATACGTAATACATTTATCACTATTACCACAAAGACAAGATCCAATAAAAAGCAATCCCAGCCCAGAAGAATCACATAAAACAGTTCCTTCTCCATCTTATTTACTTAGGATACTTTATTGCATAGGTGAATACTTTTTATACCACACTTAACAGTAAAACCATCTCAACTGCTTTCCTTTACTTTCTTTTCCATTCATTCATTCTGTTACTTGGCACTAAATGAAATACTGGACACCTGAGAAATACGAGTAACTTCTTATAGACTCATTAGAAGGAGTCTGTACTACTACCACGTTGTTATGTGAGATTTAAACATGAAATAAGTAAACACAGCTTTATTCTGTTACACATTGCACTACTGGCTTCCCGTAAGGTCTTCTCAAGCACGTTGACTTGGTCTCCTAACTTGCCATCGCGACATAAAACTTGCAAAGCCTTTCAGAGCAACTCCCCATCGCAGACTGCAAACACCCCTTCCTCCTCCTACGTGAAGGTGTAAGCAGAGCTGGCAACTAGTGCTTCGTAATGCATTTAACTTCCACGAAATGCCTTTTGCAGGGCGTATTTTCCCCATGAGGAGTGAAAAATGTGGGCAGTGCTGCATCTGCAGAGAGGCAACTGCGTCCCCACGGGAAAGGGCCTTTTCCCGTGGGGACGCTGGTCAGCGGGGCAGCCCCTTCCCCTGAGGGCCCGGCCGGCGACACCCGCGCTCTCCCGCAGCAGTGGGGTCGGCCGAGCCGGATCGCTCCGGCCAACGCGGCCCTTTGAGTCCCGCCCGCTGGGCTGACACCGCCAGCCCTGAGGGAGGGGAAGCCGCCCCTCGCTGTGCAAATCCCCCTCACCCCTCCCCGCCATCATGTACCAAGGCGGCCTTGGCATCGCGGGCAAAGACAAACTGGCCGATGCGGTCCTTCTCCTCGGGCTGCACCAGCCGCGCCGCCAGCAGCCACTCCTCACGGCGGGGGCGCCAGGCGGCGCAGGGGAAGGCCCAGCGGACGCTCCCCATGGCCGCCGCGACGGAGGCGGCCGGGGGCGGTGCCCTCAGCCCTCCGCTTCAGAGGGACCCACCCTCGATGCGCGGTGACCAATCCGGTATCAGAACTCCCGGTGAGTGACAGGGGAATGCGCCAGGTACCGACTTATCAGGGAAAAGGCGGTGCCTGCGGCTTGAGCGACACCCGCGCTGTCGTCAGAGGGCCCGGAGAGGTACCCGCTCGGGAGAGTAGGCGGGCTTTCGCGTGGATTGACGGCCGGGAGAGCCACTGCGAGTGCAAGAAACGGGAGAATGACACCGGAAGCAGCCAATCTGCTGGCGCTGCTGGTGCGGCGGGTGGGCCAGACGGGTCGGCGAGCTGCTGGTGTTGGCGGCAGGTGGGTGCGCGCTGTTCGGAGGGAGCCCGAAGTGGGGGGGGCGAGCTCTTGGCCGACGGCGGAGAGGCGGCGGCGCTGGAGACCGCCACATCCGGTGGCCAGGCCCGGCGGCCGCGCCGTGACAGAAGGGGAAGCCCGTTTGCGGCATCCCGGCTGTCCTGCCGGAATGAGTCCTCCCTTAGAATGAAGGGAGGCGGCGCGGGGCGCAGGCGCGGGCGGGGTGGGCATGCGCAGTCCGGGCGCTGAGGCTGCTGCCCTCCCGCCGGCGGGCGGGGCGGGGGGCGGAGGCCATGGTGGGGCTGTTGGCGCTGGAGGGGCCGGGACCGGCGGGGAGTGGGGCGGTCGCGGGGCGATCGTGTACCTGTGCGGTTTGGGGTGGCTGATAACCCCGGCCCTGGCAAAAAGAACGTAATTTCCTTGTAACGCTTCCGTCTGCCCCGGCTTCGCCCCAGACAAGGCCGCGTTTGCGCCGCTGGGGGTGGTGGCGCCGGTAACGGCAGGTGATCCCGGCCCTGCCCCGGTGTCTCCGGCCCCATCGTTGCCATCGGTACCTCCGTGCTGCTGGGGAGTCGGCTCGGCCCCGGCAGAGCTGAGGGCCCGAGAACCGCAGCGGCGGGGTGTCCCCTGGGCCTCCCCCGGGCCGTGCTGCTCTGTGCTGGCTGGAGAGAGGAGGGAATTGTTCGCACAGGAGATGCACAGCCCTGGTTTGAGCCTGGCTTATAAACAACGCGTCCAAACAAAAAGCCCTTTATATACTGTGTTTTGCTGTCGTGCTAAGAATTGTAATGGTTGTCAGACCTGGGATTCATGTGGGCCCTCAATTATAGGCCATCTGTAAATCATCGAGAGGTAATAATTGTGTTTACCCTTTGATTTTGAAGTTGGGCCATGGCTAAAACTTTAGGGTCTGTTTGGAAAATTACAACCCTCCTTTCTGTTGCTTGCCTTCAGAAATATTTATGCTTTAACTGTTCTAGATTGACCATGTACAAATGATGCAAAAAATATTGACAATTACATTATTTCAGGTATTTCGTAGAATCTTTCATTTTTTTTTTCTGTTGTTTAGCATACCCAGCTCCCTGTCAATGTGGAAAAGTGCCTTTTCTAAATAGGCCAGAAGAACTGCTGTCTTTCTGCCTAAAATAAGTCTCAGTTATAACTGAGTATAGGTCTTTGCAAAATATTTTAAACACAGAAGTAACATTTGGGGAAAAATGTTTCAGCAAGGAATCAATAGTGCAATTCACTTATTTTAAAATATTCCCATTTTTCTTCATGAATTAGTCAAGCAAGTGATGTCATACATACACCCTTATGTATTAGCCAAAGAGAGAGACAAAGTTAACTGACAGCAGAGGAGGGTTCAGCACAGTCAAAAAAAAAAAAAAAAAAAAAGACAGTGCTATTCCTCAATATCAAATTGGGCTGACTGAGGCTTACATTTCAAGCATTGTATTCTGCACAATTTGAAGAGGAAATTGTGGCCATATCTATATTTAGTTACTGATACATGATAATACTAATGGAATATGGATCTTACCTAGTTCCAAAAAACCCCTCAGGTTTGATTAATAGGTTTGGCTTGTCCATGCTTTCTACTTAGAGAGATGTAAACATGTAGCAGTTTTTTTCAGTAGTAGGCTTATTGATCTTGTTAAAAAATAAGCATCATGTGTAAGTGCAAACTGAGGATCAAGATGCAGTCTATACTATGAAATATAAATTCAGTATAAAACCACATTGTTGTTATAAGTAAAACATGGTATGATAATAAGCTATGCTAAATTATTCTACAAGTACACTCAATATTGCACGTATGTTTTGAAAAAAACACGTATTTTATTCACATACAGAAATGACTGACTACAGAACCCAGTAAAAGCAATCATTTCCTCTTCCAGAATTTGCAGTTATTATTTTTCACAAGTAGAAGAACAGCGTGGCATTTAATTTTATTTTTTCCTGAAAATGAAAATTACACTTCTTAAACTTTTTTTTGGGTAAGAACATAATTTCCAAAGGAACTTGATGAATTTAAGAAATTTAGCTGTAGGATAAAGTTCGGTCATCTTAAGTGCGTCAAAGTGATTATTTTCTTTATCTTAATAGATTCATGTGTTTGTGAGAGGGTATGCAATTAAAGATCACTGCTTGCAGAGAGGTAATCTTCCACTTTTGGAATGCCTCCAGGAATCAGTGCGATTTTACGGCTTCCTACTGGTACCATGCTGGGGTTTTTTTCCATGCCGTTTTTTTTTCAATCACTTCTAAAGAACCCAAAGCTTTAAAGTCTCTGTGTCATCTTTCCTTCATAGAATACTGTCTCAGCATGTATTATTGATAAATGCCACTTTTGTGGATTAAATGTCTCAGAATGCCACATGCCTCTTTTTTGGTTGTCTAAAAATGATTTGCTGAATATTAATTTTCTTTGAAGTTCAGTTATTTATTAAAAAGCTGTGAGAGTCGGTTGCATTGAAATTTCCAAACAGGGACCTGGAATTCTGTTACTGTCTGTTTTCATTCTTAGACAGTCAATGACAGTAAAAACAATAATACAATATAAAAGTATAGAACTTTGTACTTCTAATTACATTTCAATCTACTCTTGTTGTCTTATTCAGCATTTAGAAGTGTCATCAAATCATAGAATCATAGAATGGTTAGGGTTGGAAGGGACCTCAAAGATCATCTAGTTCCAACCCCCCTGCCATGGGCAGGGACACCTCCCACTAGAGCAGGTTGCTCAAAGCCCCATCCAGCCTGGCCTTGGACACTTCCAGGGATGGGGCAGCCACAGCTTCTCTGGGCAACATGTTCCTGTGTCTCACCACCCTCATAGTAAAAAATTTCTTCCTGAGATCTAATCTGAATCTTTTTTCTTCCAATTTAAAACCGTTTCCCCTTGTCCTATCATTACACCTCCTGGCAAAGAGTCCCTCCCCAGCTCTTCTATAGGCACCCTTCAGATATTGAAAGGCCGCTATAAGGTCTCCCCAGAGCCTCCTCTTCTCCAGGCTGAACAATCCCAGCTCCCTCAGCCTGTCTTCATAGGAGAGGTGCTCCATCCCTCTGATCATCTTCGTGGCCCTCCGCTGCACCTGTTCCAGCTGGTCCATGTCCTTTCTGTGTTGAGGACTCCAAAGCTGGACACAGCACTCCAGGTGGGGTCTCACCAGAGTAGAGAGGCAGAATCACCTCCCGGGACCTGCTGGCCACACTTCTCCTAATGCAGCCCAGGACACGGTTGGCTCTCTGGGCTGCCAGTGCACACTGCCGGCTCATGTTGAGCTTCTCATGCATAAGCACCCCCAAGTCCTTCTCCTCAGGGCTGCTCTCCAGCCATTCTCCTCCCAACCTGTATTTGTGCCTGGGGTTGCCACGTCCCAGGTGCAGGACCCTGCTCTTGGCTTGGTTGAACCTCATGCAATTTGCACGGGCCCACCTCTCCAGCCTGTCCAGGTCCCTCTGGATGGCATCCCTTCCCTCCAGCGTGTCAACTGTGCCACCAAGCTTGGTGTCATCAGCAAACTTGCTGAGGGTGCACTCTGTCCCACTGTCCATGTCTCCAACAAAGATGTTAAATAGTACTGGTCCCAATACCGACCCCCGTGGAACACCACTCGTTACTGGCTGCCACCTGGACATTGAGCCGTTGACTGCCACCCTTTGGGTGCGGCCGTCCAGCCAGCTCCTTATCCACCGAGTGGTCCATCCATCGAATCCGTGGGTTTCCAATTTTGAGACCAGGATGTCGTGTGGGACAGTGTCAAATGCTTTGCATAAGTCCAGGTAGATGACGTCAGTTGCTCTGCCCTTGTCTACCAAGTCTGTGGCAGTATCGTAAAAGGCCACCAAATTTGTCAGGCACAATAATCCTTTAGGTACCTGTTCCACTCATATTCATCTTGCTGAATATTAAATTAGGTGCTGTTAAATTAGGTGTGCAGTGGCGAGTGGTGTCCTTAAAAATTAACAAATTACTAATTTCTTCTCCTTTGAATAGATAAGGAGTGAAAATAGCAAATCATCTTGATGGGTATATAGTAGAGTTAATAATATAATACTTACTTTTAATATTAGATTTAAAATGCTGACCTTGACCTTTTCAGAACTTACTTTAACTGTACAGTAACATTGTGTATGAAAAAAAAATCTACCGCTTCTTTAGAGAAATGTATACTATTTCTTTATCTTCGTTGGTCTTAATTCTTTCTTCCTCAGTACATAAAGTACGCTGTAAAATACCAGCATTTAAGATTTTTCTTTTTTAAAATCCTGCTATCTAGTCAGACATGCTATCCAAGGTGGGAGAAGGCTAAGTGACAAAGGTAATGTTCTCTTGAAGAACAATTTATTTCTCATATCTGCTAAGAACTATTAAGAATTAATATTCTTTTTTCATTATTTATTGATGAGAGAGTGCTGCACAGAGAGTGCTGTAGCACAGCTGTATTGTGCTTTGACGTAAAGCAGATAGATTATTTTACGATTGTTTGTAAGGAGTAAAGCACCAAATAAAGGTTGAGTGTGGATTATTTTTGCCAGCTGCGTTGATAGGGCAGAGAACATCTACACACCGGTTGTTATTTGTGTGGTCTGAATGAATGCATGCCTCGTGTAAGATTGGGGTCCACTGTGCTGGGAACAGTCTCAGGCTTCAGTCCCATTACAAGGGTTTGGTTATGTTTATTGCCAGGCAGACGTGGTCCTAACATGCTTTTTCTGACAAAGTGCTCACTTGCCTACATACGATACTTAAGTATGCTCAATACTTTCACAACACAACGTCGCCTGTGCTATTACAAAGTCACATATATTTATATGTATATTTTTATCTTACTATTATAAAGTGATCAAAACACTTTGGTTTAAGTCTTCTCCAGTGTCAGTCTGTGTCCACATCTAGGTGCTCATGCTTCATTCTCTCCTCAAAGTTCACTCCGCGGTTCTGTTTGCTCTGCTGTTACACATCTGGAATGGATATGAACACCATCTCTAGGAGTCATATTGCAATAGTTATGATTTTAGTGTATGCCTGTTAAGATACTCTGAAAATGGCTGTCTTGGTTGGTTTTGGACTCCTGTGTAAAAAAAACCCAGACTTTTTAATTGGAAGGTTCATCGCCCAGCTTTCCTGAACTCTGCATCTACGTAATGTGTGTCTGCACCCCCTATGTTTTCTGCCATTTTGACAGTAGCTTGATAAAATATTTATAAAGATAACAGTTAATTCATATGGCTTTGTAGAAGAATGCATTAAATAATTATAAATGCTAGTTGGCCTTGTTTAACATACCAAGTTTTAGCTGAATTGTTAAGGTATTTTGGAGGGCTCTAAAATCATCGACAGATTCAGTAAAGTGGTAAATTAGTATGAAAATTACCAATAAAGCGGGAATTGGCTACAAGGGAGGTGAGAATTGAATTTTTTAATATTTATTTTTTTAATGGAGTGGAAGGGACCATGAATTAGGCTAAGCCATAGCACAGTATTCATAAGTATCTTCCTTAACGATGGACAAAAACATTAGATGTACACTGCTGAAATATGCTTTTAATAAAAAGTAAGGAGACACTGCTATTACAGACTAGGATGCACTGGATAACCTGCAAAATGGAGAACTGAGACACTGATGAGATCTTAACCATTATGCTGTACAGCAAATCTGGTATCAGTGAAAGAAATACAAGATCAAACTGGAGTGGATAAAGAGAAAACTGCAAGAAATAATAAGGAAAACAAAAATTCAGTCTTATAAATGGACCTTGGAAAGTTTGACAGTTGTTCATTCTAATAACAGCTGAGAAGGGATATCAACGCTCTTGAGAATTGTGAGTGAATAAATATGCAAAGGAAAATTCAGTGAGATGACAATTTTGACAGAAGAACAAATATATATAAGTATTAATAAATTGATTATGTAATTAAAAGAAGGTTTGTAGTCTTGGTACCAATGTACCGGTATGGTCTTTCTGCAGAAATAGTGGCAGTAAAAGAAACTTTCTGAAACGTAGACTGCTTTTATGAAAGTGGTTATATGATATCTTTGCCTAAAATAGTAGAGATGGACTTGATGACATTAGATGGTTCTGTGTTCATTATACAAAGATTAATATTGCTCAAATTGGTAATTTTACTTACAGAGACCAAATAATAGGTCAGAGCTTGCTGTAGAATCTGCGTGTAAAAGGAGGAACACATCTACTGTCTATTATTAATTACAAAATTTTGTGAAAAGGTTTACATTTCCTTCAGAAGTGTTACTTTACATGATGCCAAATAAACCTTGGAATTCACTTACTTTTTTTTAAGTTTCATTCAAATGTGGGAAACTAATTTTGCTGAAACAACTCTGCTTTTAAAGATTCAGCCTTTGAGGAACAGGCTTTTCAGTTAAGTTCATAAGAAAAAGGTATTCTAGAGAATTCTGACATACAAAAAAGCTTTATGATTTATGGAAGTTGGGGTTTATGAGGCCATACATTATCAGAATAAACGGTGGTCTTGTTCTTCTGTATTTTCCTAGTTCCTCAGGCTTAGAATGGAAAGAGTGAATACGTGAGATTGTCTGGCCATGGGAAGGAGAAGATGCCTGCTCCAAAGGTGCCAGTGCTGGCAGCAAGATCAATGGATCTCTTCTATTCCAGGAGACATGGAGGTCTATTTGTGGTTGGAGCTACCTGACTAGATAAAGTATAGATCAGTCTGCTATGAAATTAACTCCCACAAAGAAGACTACCTGATGGCTTAGTTTGCTCTGATTGTATCACTTTAACAGATAAACCTTTTCATGAAATTAGAAAACAAAACCAATATTTTTCTGGTTTCTGGGTTTGGCTTGGAATTTTTTTATCCCCTTCTTTGTCAATTCAGGTGGGCCATTATCTGCTGCTAATTGTAATTGGAATTGTGGAAGCAGAATCCTGCAATAGAAAAACCTTGGAATGTTTCCTTAAGATTTAAAATAGGCAAACTTGACTCAAATTTGCAGTAAGAGCAGCTTATGCATCTGTAGCAGTAGAAATAGCTCTTTAAATACGTATAAATAAAATATACTCATGTTTAAAGCTTCTTTATTTTGTCAAAATGGAGTAAAATATTTTTATTGTAAAAAATAGTGAAGCCCAATTTACTGTACAAACAATGCACTTCAGTATAGGGATTTTCACCAGAAAAACTTGGCTTCTGAAAGGGAGATTGCGCTGTCTTAAATTTAGAATCATAGAATCGTAGAATTGTCTAGGTTGGAAGAGACCTTTAAGATCATCTAGTCCAACCATCAACCTAACTCTGATAAAAACCATCACTAAATCACATCTCTAAGCACTATGTCTACCTGTCTTTTAAATACCTCCAGGGATGGTGCCTCAACCACTTCCCTGGGCAGCCCATTCCAATGCTTAATAACCCTTTCAGTGTAAAAATTTTTCCTAATATCCAATCTGAACCTCCCCTGGCGCCAAATCCATTCTGAAGCCATTTAATTTACGTCACTGTGAAGGAAGCACACAGCGTGCAGTGTAAGCTTTAAGCAAACATCCAGCTTTACAGCAAGACTAGAGGTGTGAGAGAAAACCAGTGTGAATTGACTAAATGCTCAAAGTTGCACTGTCACCAAACTGTGCCTAAATGACCCCATTTGGTAAGCCCTAGCAATCCTGTGATGAGGCCAGGCTGCTGGTGTTTGTTTGTATTCTGTTATTTTAGTCTGGAGTGACTCAGGAGTCCACTTGGAAAACAGTTCAGTAGCCTGTATCTCTACACTGTAAGCTGAACAAAGACCATTGGTCTGCTTTGAGTTTGGGGGTTTGTTATACACAGTTGAGCCTTTTGGAATCTAAAAATATGTAGCAAAGTTGTCCTTTTCCATCTTCATTTTACATCAAATAATTAGCATTTGTTTTTTGAGGGTAAACCTAGGACTAATCTTTCTCTTAAATGACCATTAAAAATTTTAACACTCTCTTTGTTGTACTTCTTTTGGACTTTATTGAAAAAATTTCTACAGGTGGGTACTATTTATAGAGTTGTTCTTTGAAACGTCAGCTATTTTACTTTTCAAAATATGCTATGTGTATATATTTTGCTAAGTAGAAGTAGTATTATCAAATTAAATTCATTGTAAAAGTTGTTTCTAACACAAATTTAGAACTGTGCACATAGGACTTATAAACCAAATTCAATGCTGGGAATGTTATTGTTTTATGGTATATTGATTTGGTTTTTTTAAATAGTAAGACTGTAGAATCAAGTACTTATTTTTCCATTTTGGTTTCAGGAATACATTGAAGAAACCATGGCCAATCAACGGGATTACATTAGCAGACCTATTTGCAATGGAATTTCTGTTCCTGAAAATAAAATCAATGCCCTAGTGGCCGAAGGTCATGGACAACAAATTCTAAAAGTGCTACAAAAGTTCAGAGAACAAAATATATTTTTTGACTTTAAAATTCTTGTGAAAGATGAAATAATTCCTTGCCATCGTTGTGTACTGGCAGCATGCAGTGATTTTTTCAGGTAAACCTAATTTTGGCATGACTTTTCAGGAAATGGATTGAAAGTTCTCTGGGAGGGAGGAAAGGAATATAATTACAAAAATTAAAAAATAAATTGTCACAACTTACATGTCTGCAGAATTTTGAGCAAAGCATTCAAACATTGTATTAAGGGTAGGAAAAAAAAGTGATCCAGACCAAGACTACAGTGTTAGATGCCCAACCATACCCCAAATACATGTTTGTATTTCCAAAGTGACATGAGATTTCTATGAATTTGAGATGCAGACAGGAGTCTATACTCTGAAATACCAAACTAAGCACGTGGTTTCGCTTTAGGTAGAATTGACACAAGTTGTGTAACTTTTTAGACTTACCTGTTGCCTGTACTTGAAGGTCTGCAAGGGTATTGTTTGACTTTGTATGGGACAGTCTATGTACTTTGACACATTAATATTGTGAAACATAACAGGTTGTTTACAAATACACCTTGCATGGAGCAATTGTGGATAAATAGGGTATGGTTTTGGAATGGGGCTGGATTTTGTTTGCCTAAGATGACTGGTCAGTATAGTAGAGTTTGTCTTCAGAAGTATTTCAACAGATACCTTATATTTTTTCTGAAGTGCAGATTTCCACCTTTCAGCATGAAATTATCTGTGATCTTCCTTCTGGTGCTTAAAGCTATACATTCTTAAGGGAGAGACAGATCATTCACATACAGGATATTAATTTATGAAGAACCTTGCTAACCTTTTTGTTAGTGAGGCTCACACTTGCAACTCCACACTGAAAGTCTGTTTCCAGATACACCCTTTAGTAAAACACAAAGCTAAGACACCTAACAATGAAAAAATGGGCTCCTGGAATGACTTAATGAGCTTGATTCAGTTGCCCATATATAGGTGACAGGTGTTATTTTCAAAGCATCCTATGGTCTGTGGGAGTCTGCCATATATGACACAGGACATAGGCTAGATGTGTTCGTAGGACTACTGAGAAAAGAAGAAATGCAGGTTAAATAAGCTATTTCTCCACTCTAGCAGCAGATTGTTTTCCCTCTGACACACAGAACTACTTGCATTTCAAGTGTTTACTGCTTGACAGCACAGAGATGCTCTGGTAGAAAGGAGTATTAGGATGAAATAGCTTTCAGTGGTAATTTTTAGAACTGAAGTTACGCACATGGTAACATACATAGCCTTTTCACTACCTACAGGCTCTTCGGCATAAAATTTGCCAGGAGAGACCTCTCCCTGCATGTAACAGTTGGTAACAGCAGTCATCAAATTTGTAAGTTGCCCTGGAATGCCCCGCTCAGGGAACAAAAAGTATCTAGGTCCACTAGATAAATTTTAAAATGAAACACCTTTTGTCTTCCTTGGCCTTTGGATTTCTTTTTGTTTTGGTTTCATTGTGTAAAACCAAGATTCAGCAACATTTTGCTCCCTACTTGTTAGCTTTCAGAATAAAAGCCTTTGCCTAGATTGCTCTCGTTCTAGTATTGTTCAGTTGCTATTTTACTCTGTCATTTAGAGATTTGCATCATAGCTTTTGGGTTAATGAGGAAAGGATTCTAAGGATCGTCAGTTAGCATGTGAAAAGGTCTTTGGGACATTATCTTCTTGTAGTTTTATGTTCTTGTTCAGGAGGTCAGACAAGTTCCTGCTTTACCAGATGTTCACTTCCCAAAGAGTATGCTATACATAGTGATTATTTTTTTCTTTGCCCTCATAAAAGTATGGGATTTTTAAAATCACATACTATACAGATACTAGTTGTATAACTGAGCCATGACATAATACGGGGGTTTTTTAAATAGGAACTATCTATGATATATTAATAATCCAGATGATATACTTAGTATTTGATGATTTATCTAATTTTTTCTCTACTATCATTTTTTGTCAAATTCAGAAGCCATTGCTATCACAGCCTGATGCTTAGGCTCTGGACGGGCAGGGCAAGTGATGTTGCAGCGCTATTCTGTTGCCAGTACTTACCGGCTTGAAAAAACATAATTGTTTTATCTTGCCATGTTAGATTGTGTGAAATAGTTAAATATTATTACATATTTAATAATAAAGTAATCAAAATTGTAATAAAATTTGCACAAACCTACTGATCAATAATGCTTGTTCCACGATTTCAACCATTGTCTTTGTGTTCAGTCATGATCTACTTTCTGCACGTTTTGTTGTGTCACGCAATCCTATGTCAAAACCTCATTTTTTCTGACATCTACCTGTACCTATACATCTGTTTGTCAACTCTAGAGGAAGAGTTAAGTTTCCTCATGTTTTTTCTCCTCTTTCACCACTCACCCACTTTTATTACCAAGGCATGCACCCATCATCTATCCTGCCATTTGCTCAATCTGCAATTTGGGAGCCTTTTTTTCACTGAATTTTCTGTATTCGTCCACAGTGTATGACCTAAACCATGGAGCTTTTTAATTACGTATTTTTTAAATCAGCCTTTCTTTCTCAAGCTGTTGAAACTGATGCTTCCCCTAAAAATGTCACATTTTCTCTCACGTTGAGAGCTGTAGACTTCATCACACTCTGTGAAAAGTCATACAAAGCACAGGTGCTGCTATCACTTCTATGAGCCATCTCTTTGAATATGTACTTATCACCACTCTTTTTTTCTTTGACCATAGCAAGCAAATGCATTTTTCTTACTTAGGAGAACTTTCACATTTTAGATTTATACAGCCTGCTCATCCCTGATTGTCTCCTTCCTCTCACGTCAGTGTTCTCTGCTGTTTGTTTGCTAGATCTTTAATTTCTGTGTGTATCTTCTATATTTTATTCACAGAGCCATGTTTGAAGTTAATATGAAAGAACGAGATGATGGCAATGTTACTATTAGTAATCTATCACCCAAGGCAGTGAAAGCTTTTCTTGATTACGCTTACACAGGAAAAACAGAGATAACAAATGATAATGTGGAAATGCTCTTCCAACTGTCGTCATTTCTTCAAGTTTCACTCCTTTCCAAAGCTTGCAGTGACTTTCTAATAAAAAGTATTGATCTTGTGAATTGCTTACAGTTGCTTTCTCTATCAGAAAGTTACGGTTCTGTCCGCTTATTCGATCATGCGCTAGATTTTGTACAGCATCACTTTTCCTTGCTACTCAGATCAAGCGATTTTTTGGAGATGAATTTTGAGATATTGCAAAAATGTCTTGAGGCTGACGAACTAAATGTCCCTGAGGAAGAATCAGTGTTGAAAGCTGTCCTTCAATGGACCAAACATAACTTAGAAACGCGACAGAAATATCTGCCTAATTTGATTAAAAAAGTGAGACTACACCAGTTACCTGAAAAGACTTTGCAGGACTTTCTACATTCTGAAGAACACTTACTTAAAAGTGCTAATTGCTCAGTAATAATCAATGATGCAGTTAAAAGTGTGCAAAACTTTAGTGGATTGTTTCCAGATGCACGTCCTTCAACAACAGAAAAATATATATTTGTTCATAAAACTGATGAAGATGGAGAAAACAGACATACGTTCTGCTACAACATCAAAACAGATAAATGGAAAGAACTGCCACATACGCACATGGTTGATCTTCCAGGGTCAAGTTTATCTAGCTATGGAGAAAAAATATTTATAACTGGAGGATGCAAAGGGAATTGTTATAGGACTGTCAGGCTTCATATTGCTGAGCCATTTCATGACGCTACTGACCAAACCTGGTGCTACTGTCCAGTCAGCAATGAATTCTCCATAGTGTCAGCTATGAAAAAACCAAGGACAATGCACACGTCTGTCGTAACATTAAACCAGCTGTTTGTAATAGGGGGAAAGACCAGAGGAGCTCAAGAAACCCGAAGTCTTTTGGATGTAGAATCCTATAATCCTCTTTCCAAAGACTGGAAATCTGTAAGCCAATTACCAAGAGGTATCTACTATCCAGAAGCAAGTGCATGTCAGAATATAATTTACGTCCTTGGCTCAGAAGTAGAGATTACTGATGCCTTTAATCCATCTCTTGACTGTTTCTTTAAGTATAATGCAATGACTGATCAGTGGTCTGAGCTTGTAGCAGAATTTGGGCAGTTTTTCCACGCAACTCTAATCAAAGCTGTTCCAGTGAACTGTACGTTGTACATATGTGATCTCTCCACCTACAAGGTCTACAGTTTTTGCCCAGAAACCTGTGTTTGGAAAGGGGAAGGATCTTTTGAATGCGCTGGCTTTAATGCAGGGGCAGTTGGGACAGAAGACAAAATTTATATATTAGGTGGTGATTATGCTCCGGAAGAAATCACAGATGAAGTTCAAGTCTACCACAGTAGTAGGTCTGAGTGGGAAGAAGTTTCACCAATGCCAAGAGCCTTAACTGAGTTTTACTGTCAGGTCATTCAGTTTAATAAATATAGGGACCCCTGGTCATCTGTACTGACAATTTGCTCTGGAGAATTTTGAAACTCCTGAGTTAAAAGAATCTATTTGAATGCACAAGTTTTAGAACAGATATTTAGGTATTAATTTACAGACCGAAAAATATGTTCTGTTTTGTTTAAATCTTCAGTTTAAATTGTATGCTATAGAATTGCTTTTGGGAGAGTCCATTAAATTGTCATTCAGGCTCATCATTTACTTAATTTTATATGCAAGTCTTCTCTGTAATTATCTGAATATTTTGCAAAATATTATATTTTAAAAAAAAAGCATTGTCATGAGGAATTAATTGTAATATGTGCCATTATTTCTGTAACATTCACAGTTGTCCCAGAAGACAAACTGCTGAGTGAGAAAACCGACTGTGATACTGTTTTCCCTATGTAACTGAAGTTTAAAAGAAACCTACATTAGTGTTGTTTTATTTAGGGTTTTTTAATATTCATAAACCTGTAAGAGGAATTCATTGTCAGCTTTATCTTAGAATGACCTTAGCAAGGGCAAGAGCCAAAGTGACCTTCACAGCATTAAAACCAGGTATCTAACTTGAAGAGACTGATAATTCCTACCATCTTATTTCAGCTCTTCAGTTCTACCAGTTTTTCTCCATCCTTGTGCCTTAGTAGTAGCTGTACTTTCTGTTTTCATCCCATTAACTGTGGCAAGATAAATTGTGATCACATAGTGCAAGGTGGGGAAGATTTCTACAGGGTGGATGATTCATGTGGTACCTTTGCTTCAGTCATGCTGTTAACTAAAGAAAAAGCACTTCAGGATGTTTTCTAAAATAAGTCTTCCATCTCTGAAGTCTCCAGCACTATCTACTAAGCAGCCACTAGGCTGCCTACAGCAGCAAGCTGTAAAAGAAATTTTAGTTGTTGCTTCGGTTAACTATGGGAAAAATTTGTATCTTGTCATACATAACGTACAAAGTTACAAATATAAATCCCCATGTTTAAAGTCAGAGTAAATAGTATTTCTGAAGTGAAAGAATTCCTTTTTTAATTTCTGTAGTGACTTAAATTAATTAAAAGACTTTCACCTTGAACTTCATGGTAATTTTAAGTGTTAAAATATTACATGATAAACACAATATATTGCTTGATAAACTTTCAGTAGTCATCTATTATAATGTTAAAATTGTAATGGACTTTTAGTATTAATATTAGGCTAGGCATACATTATGAAGTCAATTTGATCTCATTCATACAGTGTCTGACATAAGGACACTGAAATTAGCTAGGTTTCATAAATTCATTAGTAATCTTCCACAGCCTGAGAAGTTTCTTTCTTTCCAGCTATTTGAGTAAGATATTGGGAGTCCTTATGTTCCACATAAGTATTGTTTAAGCAGTAAGGTTGTCTTATGCCAGACAGAATGGTTTTAAATATATAAGCACATCTTTTCCAAGCAGTTTAAAAATGAACAAAATTTAGTGAGATGCCTAAAACATCTTTCATATGGCTTGCGATGACCGTGGTAAGTTTATTATCACATCACTACTGCATGTACTTTTTGCAAAAGTCAAGCTCAGTATTGATGCTTAAAGCTTAATATTGCCAAACAATATACTCCTGTTTTGAACGGTAAACAATGGAAAGCTCCAGTTCTGTAATTGACTAAAATTTGTCATTATAAACCTTTATAAATTTAGATAACATTCATCATAAATATTTTCATAAGGATGTAAATGAAAATTATGCACACTTGGACAACATAATAATAGACTGGAACTCTCCCACTCAATAATTTATTTGTATTAAGATGCGTGTGAGTTCTGTAGAAGTTAATAGCTTTTTATTATAGTATTTCAGGC
This sequence comes from Calidris pugnax, assembly GCF_001431845.1. Lineage (NCBI taxonomy): Eukaryota > Metazoa > Chordata > Aves > Charadriiformes > Scolopacidae > Calidris > Calidris pugnax. The sequence continues at coordinate 29,529,566 of NW_015094510.1, forward strand.
AACTTCCACATTTATTTTGCTCTTTTCATAGTGAGTCTCCAAATCATATTAGAACTACAGTTAGCCAGGTAACCTTTACCGTCACCATACTGAAATGCAAGCATTTTTATACTGGAACACAACTAGTTTTTGTTAGTGCAAAGCAAATGTATTGAATAGTTTAGGAGAGATGGAGAATTCTATTCCCGCTTAGTGAAACAGTAGGAGAAAAATTGATAGAAATACAGGAGAACAATAGCACTAGTAAGGCTACTCGTGGTAGTATAGAGACTTCATTAATCATTAAATATTGCAACTTGTCACTTCAACAAAAATACAAGGCCCAATTCTCCTCTGTTTGTGTTTTTGTGTTGTTTTTACACCCAAGTAGTACAAGTATGCAATTTATGCAATGAGAAAAGTGACATATTATGCCCATAGCACATGGGTATAAATAGCTATGCAAATTGGAAGAGACTAGAGAATTATGAGGTTTTTTAATTGCCACTGTCATGACCAAATTGCTGGGTCACATAAACGCCGAGTCAGTAATTCAGGTGACGTTCTTGCCTCCAAGTTTTTCCTTACAGCAAATTTTTTTTGGCAGTCTTCCATCCAGCTACTTGCTATATGTATAAGCCTCTGGCATATGACATCAGCCAGAGCAATGACGTATGTGGTAAATTACTCATTATTAGTATGTCTAGTGAAAACTGAACAAAGCTTAATTTGGAAAATAGACATGCTTCTTTAATATTCTATGCTACATTTGCACAGGAACTAATGTCAGTTCCCAGTTTGACAAATCATTCGTGGATTTCAAATGGAGTTGAACTCTCTTACTCAGTGATCAGGAAATAATGTAGTAGTGTCAGTTACTTCATACCATTGCTTACAGAAACGTTACTGTGAAACGGTATGAATTTTCTTCAGTTGTGCAGGTAAGCCTGTACTGCGACTCTCACAGAGGAAAAAAGGGTCATTTGCCACAATTTCGCATACAGAGAGTTAAATCTGGTAGCAGAACTCAGTGCAGAAGAAGTGTTAGAAACTCATGGTGAAAACCAAGGCTTTATAATAGAATTAGGGGCCTAAGCTCCGAATCCTGTAATTATTCACTAATGATGTAAGAAATCTCAGTGAAGTCAACTCCACTACTCAGAAGAATATGGATTACTTGCATGAGTAACTGCTGTAGGTCTGGATCAAACAGATTTTTCAGTCTACTTTATGCAGCTGTTATGCAATTTTAAAAAAATCACAAAAACAGTCCAAAGCAAGTTTTTCTACATCTTTTCTGTCTTTTCAAAGCTCACAGTACTTTATGAAAAGGTACCTTCCTCTAAAAATAGTCGATGGTTATATTAATGATTATGTATGTTCTCACTGAAATACAGTAAGATGTTTAAAACACAAATTGCATGTAAAGTTATACTCTACTATTTGCACTTAAATGATGTAACCAAAACATTTCTAATAGTATTCTATGTCACAGAACACACTATAAGCATGACCAGTATAATATACATGAAGATAATATATATTGTATGTGGAATTTTAATATCCAGTAATGATTATATTGGATAATCTTAATTTTTAAAGAATGCTATCAAAACATTATGGCACTTTGCTAATGGTATCATACTGGTTTAGTTGTTATAATAAATATCAATTATTCAGGTGTTTATATTAATTATGTTTGCACAGACCTGATGATTACTCTATTATTTATGTACTAATGAATTTATTTTCTATATTCTAAATACATTTGTAGTAAGCCAGTTTACTGCTGTTAAAAATTCATTATATTCACAAAATGAAATAGATTTACTGGGTCAGATTTATTTCTGGTATTACTCCATGAGAAAAGCTGTATACCTCCTCTGATTAGTCGTAGGTAGTAGATAAGGTATAGGCTATAGAATGTGCAGTTGGTAATGTGGAGTCTAATTTTAGATGTTTCTGTTTGTAGGTGACCAACAGGAGGCAGCACAAGATCTATTTTAATTAAAACAGACTGAATACAGGGATGTATTTGACAGTATTTGTAACTGAACATTATGCTCAATTTACTTTTTTTCCCTTCTAACACCCAATAGAGATCAGTAACATTTTGCTGCTGCCTGGGCTCTGCTGATACGTGGAAAGTATGATACTACATGTTTGCCGAGATGTTCATTCTTTTGTGAAATAAAAGCACCGAGCAACAGAATCCTCCTCAGGTCTGATTTTTTTTTTTAGTGAGTTTCAAAATACAGCAAACCTACAATCTTTCTAATGAGGTGAAGGAGCTCCTAGTGAAGGAGCCCTGTGTTGCCTTGTATTCTTCTGGGACTTAATATTCTGTGTCCTTCAAACCTCTGTATAGATTATCGAGTTACAACAATAGAAACTAACATTCCAACAATCTCAGGCCTTTGCCCACTGCTAGCAAAAGCCATTTGGAGACATACAAAACATTCCAACAGTGTTCAAAACGTTAAAAGCTTATATTGAACAATGAAGGGATACTCGGACCAAATTTGAGAGCTGTAGTTGTGCACAAGCAGAAGAAAATTGCCTGTGTATGCTCTACAGATCCAGGAAATTCACCATGGACTTGCACAGTTTTTACCTGAAGTTGGCCGTATGGTTGGGCTTTTCTCATTGTCATTAAGGAAGCAGAGTCTGGATTTAATGAATAAAATACACATAAATTACACATATATTCAAGACAGTTCACGTGAATTAAGGAAGTCCAAGGATTTTTGCTGGACGAAGCTGGTACATACCAAAAGCTTTCACCCGTGATCAATCATCTCTGTAATACTGGAATCACAATAGGGGGAGAAAGTAGAGCTATTTATAATTATGTGCACCCCAGGAAATCATTTGTTTCCTACTTCAAATTATTTTAATGGACACTAATCATGTTTAGCATTCTAGTGCTTCACAATAAAAGAAGGATACTCAATGAGATATAATTAGCAGTAATTATTTTTGCAGACTGGCAGAGGTTCAGACTGTTAATGACTTTCCCTCTCTATCATTTTTCCACGTACTTGCACCTGAATCTAGTTTGAACCAGCTTGCAAGACCTTTAGGGCACACTCGCACCTTATTTCTGAGCACTGTCAAAATACCAGTAATAATCTAAGTTGAAGCCTCGTTTATACATAGGTCTTAATGAGAAATATCCCTGTATAACGTATTGCCAGCAATGGGGCATGGTCTTGCTACCCTACTCCTTGCTATTTTCCTTTTTGAAGTTTCATGATATTCAGTACAAAATGGGTAAGCATGGCAGCAAAACTATCGTTACTGTAAATAAGCTAATAAAATTCATAGCCTTTCCACATCTAGTTTCTATAAATATGGAAGAAAATATTGGAAGAAAAAAGATTCAGATTAGATCTCAGGAAGAAATTTTTTACGAGGGTGGTGAGACACTGGAACAGGTTGCCCAGAGAAGCTGTGGATGCCCCATCCCTGGAAGTGTTCAAGGCCAGGCTGGATGTGGCCTTGAGCAACCTGCTGTAGTGGGAGGTGTCCCTGCCCATGGCAGGGGGGTTGGAACTCAATGATCTTTGAGGTCCCTTCCAACCCTAACCATTCTATGATTCTATGATTCTATGAAATATTTTCAGGAAATTCACTGACAGAAGCATTGACTGAAACTGGAAAATAGCATTTTAAAGGAGATTTGTTGTTTCATCACACAATTATAATCACTAGAAGCTATATTAATCAAGTAACTTCTCCAACCAGTGACAATGCTCAAGTCCAAATACTGAATACGCCTGTAACTTGGATTTGAAAGGACTGAGCAAGTAACTGTTAATAAATATGCAAAATAACACATTCATGCATCAGGTTGGGCAGAGGCTGCAAACTGTAGGGAAAAAAATATTTTGAATTCTCTATCTGCAAGTAGTGCCTGCACAAAGGTTACGTTACCAAGGCAACGGCTTGCAATATAAAGAGCAAGTGCCAGACCCTTCACGTGTGGCTGAGGAGGCAATGAGGGCCCACACCAGAAAGACCCACAGAAGCGTTTCACATGGTGGCTTACAGAATCACAGAATCTTCTAGGTTGGAAGGGACCTTAAAGATCATCTTGTCCGACCATCAACCAAACTGACAAAAATAGACACCCGCACAACAAACAAGAAGCATCATCACTAAACCATACCTCCCAGCACTACATCAACCTGTCTTTTGAACACCTCCAGGGATGGTGCCTCAACCACCTCCCTGGGCAGCCCATTCCAATGTCTGATAACCCTTTCAGTCAAAAAATGTTTCCTAATATCCAGCCTGAACCTCCCCTGGCGTAACTTGAGGCCAATTCCTCTTGTCCTGTCGCCTGTGACTTGGGAGAAGAGACCGACCCCCACTCTACACCCTCCTTTCCTTTTCCTCCATACGTGGCGCTTCCCAGAAAATATTTATTAGGGTACTTCTACAAATATTACCTCACTATTTATCTCAAACCCCACAATACACTCAAGCCGCACAGTTTAAGCGCAAACTGCTGCGCGTGAGCCCTGCCACCCTAACCCCGCTGCCCACACTGGCTCCAGATGCTGTTTTCTGGTTGCCCCCTACGCGGCCGCGGAAAGGCCGGCGGGCCCAACCCGCTCCCTCAGGCAGGGCCCGCTGCGCCGGCAGACAGAGCTTCGCCCTCGCTTCGAGGCCGCCGCGGAGAAGGGCCCGCCCGCCCGCACCGCCCCCTCAGACAAAGCGGGCGGGACCGCCCCGTCTGGCTCCTCCGTGAGCCGCCGCCATCCCCGCCACCGGAAGCTCACTGAGGAGAAAGGCGGGCCTTGACAGCCATCAGCCAATCACCGGCAGGCACTAGGAAGACAAGCAGCCGCTGCAGCCAGTGCTGCCTGGGGGCTGCGCACGGCGGAGGCCCCGCTGGGCCAGGGGTTGCCGCGTTCCCGGCGTAAGTGGGGGGATTCCGTCCCGCCTGGCGCGTCGGGGCGGCGAGGGGCGGGGCTGGCGGGGGGAAGCGGCGGACAGAGACCGCCAATAGGCGCGCAGGAAGGGCTGACAGGCACTCAGCTCGCCCAATAGGAGCGTGGCGGCTGTTAAAGGGCCGGCGACCCGGAGGGGAGAGTCGGGCGCAGGTGAGGAGTTGGCGCGGATCCCCGGGGACCCGAGCGGGGTGGGGAGTGGGCCCGGCCGGCGGCGGGGCCGGAACGGCCGCTCCCCCGGTACGGGGTGCCGGCGGCCCCTTCGTGGGGGGAGAGCGGTGAGGCTCCGCTACCATCGGCATCCCTGGTGTCGCCGCGGGGAGGCCCTCCTCCTCCCGGGAGAGGCGCGGGGCCCCGCGGGTCGCTTGCCGGGGGGG
>NW_015094510.1:29534889-29631407 GCF_001431845.1 Calidris pugnax
CGGGGCAGCCTGCCGTGCCCTCCCCAGCCTTTGTTGCCTTTCCTCGCCCCGCTGCGTGGGGCTTCTGTGGGAGCGGGACGGAGCCGCGGGCTGGGCCGGCCCCGGCCTGGGGGCTGCGCCGCCTTCCCCCCTCCAGAGCTCCCGGCTCCCTGCTGCGGGGGGGAGGCTTCCTCCCGTCTATGGCCCTTGCTGTGGTAGGGGAAGGGGAACAGCCCGAATCCGCAGCTGCTTTCCATCCCCGGGACCTCCTCTCTGCTTCCATAAATTGTGTTTTTAGGTGGTGGTGGTTCCTTTTAGCGCTTGCCTTTTTCAGGTGCTCAAGCCCTGCTGTCCGTTTGGTGACCCGTGTGAGGCAGCACCCAGACCTTGGTACGAGGGCATGAGTTGCTCCATGCCACTGAAGCCACCCATTACCAATCGCATGTGAAGTTCTCCAGAAAGCCCCAGGCTTTAGTATCATGTAGAGATCCTCAGACTCTCAAATTTTATTTAAAGCAATGTAAATAGCAGGTCCTCCTGATTGAAAGGTGGTGTTTTTTGTTTTTTCTTCAATCATAAGCTTTGAAAGATTAAAAAAACAGAAAAGGGCAAACCACCAGGGTATCATACTTAGAAGAATTCATTATTTTTCTGGAGAATAATTAAAATTTGATGCTAACACAAATCCTGCAGTCCTCATGTATGCATGGATTTTTTTTGTTTGTTGGTTCAGCACGTGCTCACACAATAAGCTGTGAGCAACGGAGACACAAAGACGCAGGCAGAATGTGTATGCCTCTGTCATTATGTATGTCAGAGTTATTCAGTGTTTGTGTGTTCTGTGTGTTTATGGAGTGCTCAGTTTAGTTTTGCAATACTTGGTTTGTTTCAGTCCTGACAAATTGTTTATGTTTCGTTAGTCCAGTGATGAGGACCTTCTTGGCCATTGGCCTGACAGGGCTGCATCAAACTCCTAGCTGTATGTTCTCATCTTTAAATCTTTCAATTATCATATGATTGGAATTGTTTCTTTGCCAGCACTTTGCATTTCTACCCAGACTGTGAAAGTATCCATTTTGCATTTCCAGCAGCACCTTGGTCTGTGATGGGTGCGTGGCTGGTTGTGTAGGAGGTTTGCATCCTCTCTCATTTCCCAGGAATTTCTTGGTCACTTGACTGACCAGGCTGCAGCTGTTCCCTGTCAGGTAACTGATGTCTTTGGTCATGTACCAGAAGGACTTTTGGTCATACTTGAAGGATTTAGCTTTTTCTTGCAGATGTCTTCTCTTACCTTCATAGTGGTGTAAGTGGCTTGATCTGACCAAAAGGGTTTTTCTCACCTCTGCTCTTATCTCCACATACTTTTTCTAGGGTGAACCACCCATCTTCCCAATTGGTGTACTCAGCAAATATTTGCTGTGGAATCCTCTACAAAAACCAAGATAATATAGAGCAGTTATAGTTCTGATTTTGGAAAAACTGTAATGTCTGTCTACTGTGTTTTTTTCCCAAATGCATGCATTTCATGTTTTAGACCTTGTATCAAAGCAGAACTTAAGCATGCTGTATGTCGGGTTTTTGCAAATCATGCTTTTCAAAATGGTGATGGGGTGCTATTTTTTTCTATATAGAATGTGTACAAATCCTAGCTTATTACTATTCCTGTCCCGTATATACTTTGAGCATGTATTGAGTTCAGTTTTCTGCATTAGAGAGTAATATCCTGGAGACCATCAACAATGTCAGGAAACCCAATATCCCAAACCTCAGCTTTAGTTAGGTAACAATGCTTTTTGTGAATGTATCAGAATGGTAAATGGTCCCATTGTGGAGTTAATTTAACTCTGGGAGTCTGTATACTGTTAATTGGTGTTAATTAATTGTTCTAACCAATTTAGATTAATAAGAAAGAAATTGTCTTTAATGAGGCAATATGCTTTCAAAGAGAAAAGAGTTAGAATATAAGATGTCCTTGCCAGTTGAAAGTTCATAGTCATGTGTTTTAAAATAGGTAGGCTTTGCTACTGTTTTACTGGGAAATTCAGAGCCTTGTGTCAGACATGTTGTAGGAAAAAAAAAATAAATAAGAGAACTTTACATAATAAGGGATTGGATGCCAGAAGTTTTAAAGGTTATGTGCTTGGTTTATGGCTGAGAAGCCAAACCCAAGATTAGGCACTTCACAAAGAGTGGCTGTGGAGATCAGACAGGTGATGCCCAGCACCTGCGCGAGGAGCAGGGAGACTGACCCACAGCATAACCTGACATTTCTGTGTTTTAACTCTCAGCCTTCTCTGGAGCTAAGGTGAAGGCTTGGCTGTCTGTGTTTTCTGCAGTCATGTAGAGTTATAGTTAGAAAATAACACTGATGAAAATTTGATTTGAAAAATTTTTGTTTGGCTTTTTTTTTGTGATTGTACCCACTTTACCCTTCTCTGTTAGCACTGAAAAGCTTAAGGAGGGCCAGGGTAAACGGAGAGACCATGAGTCTCTAAAATCCTGTGGTTCCCTATTTTTGGGGAGCGACTAGAACCTTGTTTATGCCAGCTGGGGCTAATTAAAGGACTTGGCCAGTGTATATCTTGAGATTACAATGTCCATTATTCAGCAAAAGTCTGATATTTAGGTACCTTAAGAGGCAACTAACAATCTACTAGTACTTTCAAGAGTTTGACATATCCAACTGGCAAGTACATTGGAAAGTCTGACCCGTTTTTTCATAGTTAGCAAAGTACTCGAATGGTCACTTAAGTAGATGCTTAAAGTCAAATGTTAAATGTTACAGTTTTCAGTAAAAATGTGTGGCCTTATGAATGGAGGTTCTGTCTCTTGGTAGTAACAAGTCAGAAATACTATAATTCTTGTGCAACTTAAGAACTCTGTAATTCTTTTTACCTAGAAGATCAACTCAAAATGGATACCTCTGAATCTTTCACATGTGCTCCCAACCCTGAGAACAGGTAAGTGCAAATGTGCATGTTTCTAAAGCCAGCATGAAGACACGAGTACTTGGTCCAATCTGTATGTTTGTCAGTCCAGACTAATTGCCTTATTAACGGTGAAGCTTCTAAAAATGCTCTTAATTCGTTCAGTGTGCAGGTAACTTTTCTGAAGAATTTACCCATTCAGTGGCTTTTTGAAAGTTAAAAAAAAAACAACAAAAAAACCCAACAAATTCAGCTGCCATAATAATAGAAAAGCACTGACGCTGTGATTTGTGATTGAAAAGTACAGCAAGTACCAAATAAATTGTTTTACTGAAAGACAAGTAAGTATGATGCTGCTTCCTTGAAAGCCCAAGTATCTTTTCATGGTAGAGTCATAGTAATGAGGGCTAAGGGAGAAGCTTAAATAGCAAATAAAAGGTCTCAGGAAAAAATGACATAATTCTAGCAGATACAGTGAAAATTTTTGTGTAATGTATATGCTTAAACCAAGTTTAGGAGAGTAACAGGATTTAATTGGATTGTCATTTTAAAATCCTTTCTAGCTGAGGGAAAGTTACTTAAGAATTAAGTCCATTAGCCAATAACAGTCTAATATATAATCTGCAAGCCATTTGCTTCAGATGGATGAAAATTCTATACTAGGTTAATGGTGAACAAACATAACAGCTGGAAACTGTAAGTACTGTGTGGTAAATCATTGGCCTACTTGGTTTAAAGCCTTTTAAACTTACCCCAAGTAGTAGGGTGGTAGGTAACACGGTACAAAAGAACGTTCAAAATAAATCCTAAATTCAACCATTACCAAGCAGTCTGTGACCAAGAATTATTTTTTTATTCTCAAGCCTCTGTTTTTAGGTTTGGGGTTTTTAGGGGTTTTTTTTGCTAATATGGTTTACGATACATTCATCACTGCATTAGTAGTCCCCTGTTCTTCCCACTCCAACTTTCCACTCTTTGTACAGAGTTGTGCACAATCTGTCAGGTGTGTTCTGGGATGTAGCTTTCTCTTCAGCATCAGGCACAGGACCAGTTGTTGCTGAAGGCAGAGGACTGGACACGCTTTCAGCCTGCCACCACATCTGACATGAGGTGTTTTGCAATGTGAGAAGGATAGAGGAGGGCTTTACCACGGGCACATAATGGCTTATTCCTAAATCTGTTTCTATTTGAAACCTCTCTAATGCACAATGTTTGTTTGAACTAGTAGTTATTTTCTGACACTCAGCAGAACTTATCCGGTTCTATTTTTTGTGATTAAGATAAGTAAGAAGAGCCTCTAAAATGTCAACTTTGCAAATTAATCTATTTTGGGGTGAGGGACAGGGCTGGAAATGGTGTCTCATCTAAAATATGTCTCAGAAATTTCCATCCCCTAAGCATTTCATGTTTTTGAGGTAATGATACAACAATTTTAGTTTCTTTTGGAAATAATTTAGCATTCAAACTTAAATGTGTCTGTCAAATTTCAGCCTTAAGCAAATCCTGACTGGCAAAACTCGTAAGACTTGGAGGAAAATAGCTGTATTTTTGTAATGGAAATACCAACTTAACCTTAACAGTTTGTGACATGGATATGTTAACGGATTTCTAATTCAATGAGATTAGAGAAGGTACCTATAGCTACTTTATATTCAGAGTTTAACAAAATGGGTTTTCTTCTATCGAATGAATGATCAGTTCAAAATATGCATTCTTTAAATGATGACTTAGGAGTCAAGTTCATTAAATGAAAATATACAGTGTATACCTTAGAGATTTATGTTGTTTGCTCTTTTTCTCTTAGGAAGCCTGACAAATAGGAAAATACTTCAAAGTGAAGAGAAAATTCACTTCACAAGAACTCTGCTTTCATTGGCTTTTAAATGTTGTTTAACAACTGGTTAGTTTCAGATCATGTCTGTAGTCTCCTGTGGTGAAATTACTAGGTTAAAGCTGGAAAAAATGAAACAATTAAAAAGAAAAAGAAAAAGCAATTTTAGCGTTCAGGAAACTCAAACTCTCCTTAAGGAAATCAGAAAAAGGAGAGAAGTACTCTTTTCAAAGCAACTTAATACAACAATTAATGAGATGAAAAGGAAAGCTTGGGAGGAAATAGCAGAGTGTGTAAATGCTGTAGGTGAAGGAGAGCAAAGAACAGGGACAGAAGTGAAAAGGCGATACCTTGACTGGCGAGCACTCATGAAGAGAAAACGTCTGAATGCAAACATCAAAGTAGTAGGTGCTGGCTTTCACCTTCCTTCATCCAATTTAGATGACTCTCTCAATGAAGACATGGATGAGAAAATGGGATTTGCAATTGAATCTAGTTTTGAATGGCAGAATATCACTGACTTCAGAGAAGCCGGTGGATCTTTAACAGAAATCAAAGTAGAAGAGGAGGATCCACAGAATTTTGAAGTGAGTGACTGACATACATTAGTTATATGCAATATGGCCTTCATCTTATTTCAGCATGAGGCTTTTTGCTGTGTTTCTTTATAGCATCTGTTTCTGTTTTTTCTGAATGTGTGAATTAAAGAAACTGTAGAAACAAATATGTTTCAGAGAGATGGTATTCAAATCTAGCAACTTGCAATTGTGTGAAAGGCCTTGGATGCTGATGACTAAATTGGTATCCCTCAAGTTTGAATATGTATTTGCACATATATTTTCCATTTGTATGTGCCATAGCTAAGGATTAGTTCAGTCAGTAGGATGAAGGAAACTGGTTATTTTAATACTTAAGCTGAATGGAGAAGAGAAAGGCACCTCTAGCAAATGAAAGTATCTGTTATCTGCAGGTACAGAAAGAAATAGAGTACGCTTGCATTTCTTAAAATGAATCCACAGGAGATGAAAATATTACCTGAATAAGTCAGCCATCCCTCTCTGTCATGATTCTTGTGTAAATTTGACAAGTAGCTGTGGATCCTGCAGACAGGTTGTTACTCCTGGTAGTACTGTGGCTGCCCTGAGGTCAGCAGCCAGCTGGAGTGAAGTCGACTGGATAGTTTTGTTGTGCCTGAACAGATGTATAGTTGTCATCTCAAAAAGGGGTACTCAAACAGTTTTGGTTTGGGGTTTTTTTTGGGGGGGGGGAGGAAACAACTCCTGTCTTAGCTCAGTTGAGATGTGTGCTGGGAAAAAATCAGTGTGAGCTGTTAAATGATATGAGACTGCTGTCTGACAACTGAAGAACAGCATCTCTCTGCTCTAGTGCTAGAGGGCTGACAGTGGCTCTCATTACCTTAAGATTTTCTGAATCTGTGTCTTCCTCAGTTTGCCTTTCTTTTACAGCATATTTAGTGGGAGACAATGGTCCTAACAACCTCGTCGTCTGCATCACAGCAAATGTGATAATACAAAATTGGTTAATGAAGTCCTGTTTATTAACCCATTTAATATAGTGTGAAGGGTTAGGAGCATATGGAAAATGTCAGTGTTTTTTAGACAAGAAATCCTCAAGTTAATGAAGGCTGGGTTACCTCACATAGTATGTGGCCTATGGGTCCAGCTGCTCTGATAAATAATTAGTCACAAGAAATTCCTAGTGGCTTATGTAAATGTCACCCAGCTATATGAAAAGTAAGAACAGCGTATGCTTTTTTGATCCTGTTTTCTATCAGTGGTTCTGAATGCTATGTAATAGCTATTGTGCAGTATTTTGTGTGTGTTCTTGCATGTCTACTGACAAGCTGATTTTTCCATTTTTCATTACCAGATATTAACTTGCAGATAAAGTGTGTTTCTCTACCTGTGTAATGGTAGAAAACAGTCTTTTGATGTAACCTGGTTATTTCACAGTATGTGAGTTAAACAGTTCTGAGAAGATTTTAAGATTAAAAAACCCAGGATGTTCTTTTCAGTCAAATTGCGTGTAAAAAAATTTATTCTGGCATAAAGACTGGAATGTAATTCTTGTCTGTCACATTCCTCTCTGCAGTTTCCTATTGAGGAAGAAGAAGAAATTTTATCATCAGTTCTGCCAGATTCCAGAAAGGAAAACGACCTACCAGACTTCCCCCACATCGAAGAGTTTGGAAATCTGAGCTCTGTTCAAGCTAGGCTAGCCTATGAAGATTCCCACTTGCTTATAAATCTGGAGAAGCAGAAGGTGGAGCTGGAGAAGCAGCGACTGGACATTGAAGCCGAAAGGCTGCAAGTGGAGAAGGAGCGCCTGCAAATCGAAAAAGAGCGGTTGCGACACGTTGACTTGGAGCGTGAGAGACTTCAGATTGAGAAAGAGCGACTTCAGATCGAATGGGAGAAGCTCAGGCTAGAGACCCTGCATGCTGAAAAGCCTGCCCTGGAAAATGACCTCGCCCAGACAGAAAAACCCATCGTGCAACCTCTGGATCTAGAAACTGAAAAGTTAAAACTTGAAAAAGAACGTTTGCAGTTAGAGAGGCTGCAGTTCCTAAAGTTTGAGTCAGAGAAGCTTCAGATTGAGAAAGAACGCTTGCAAGTGGAGAAGGAGCGCCTTCGAATTCAGAGAGAGGGTCACTTGCAGTGAACTTTTCGACTGAAGTATCAATGTTAGTGTTTTGATGTTTGTAAAATAGAGGTAGTTCTCTTCTTAACACTGAAACTCTCCTGGAGGCTTAACGTTCTTCTGTTCAGAGTTGAATGCTGATGTTAAACTGAAAAAAAAAAAGACAATAGAATGGTGCTCAGTCTGTCAGTGTGCCTACATAAATGAGCTTATGTGTGAAATTGCTTTTCAGTGTATCAGAACTAAGTGTTATGTTCTATTGTCTTCAGTATCATGTTGTATTAGTTTGTTGTCCTCCCCTGTACTAACAGTAATGAAGGATCAGAATAAATGGCCATATGTTGTGAGGGCCTGGTGCTGATGATAGCCCACACAGTAAGTATAAGTTAGACAGAACACAGTAACACGGAATCATGATGTGATTGATTCATTAAACTTTATTTCCCCTTTTTGTGTTTTTTCCACCCCTACAATTGGAAAGAGTTCAAGAATTATTTAAAAGTGAAAGTACTGCAGTTGTGTGTACTTTTGTTCCATGGCTTGAATGGGAGAGCAGAAAATAGTATTGTTCCTTTTGTATGAAGTATTCCTACCAGATAAAGGTACACATCACCCGTACCTGCCGTAAGCTGGACTGTTGGTTGTACCAGGTCATTATGGAATAACATAGCACCTGTCTTAGTATAGCATAGGGATGCACTGATTGATGGGGCATGCTGCCTGATGAGTCTGTGATGACCCCCTGAAGTAAATTCCTTGACCTGGTTTGTTCCTCGAAAGACAGCAGGTGGTGGTGGGTGTCTGGGGAACGGAGCTGCAGAGGCTCAGGGCAGGCTGAGGAGCACTGAGCCTGAACACGAGCGTTCTTCATGTTACTTCTGCCTGGCCAGCACTGAGGTCGTGTCCATGAGGCAGCCAGAAGAGGCCTCTGTGGCTGACACCATACAGTATGTTTTAATTAGATAAACAGAAATGGTCAGTGCTGAAGGCTGTCAGTATTTTTCATAAGCAATGTATTCATTTAAATAATAAACCACATCAAGGGAGCTTTCTATTATTTCATATATGTTTACATCCCAACTGAGCCAGACTTTACGTTTTTCTTCTTTCTGCAAGTAACTATCTTTTGCTGACTCCATTTGAAACTTAGGACTATGAAAATACTAGATCTGAATATATGTTGAGTGACTTACATGTATTCTTGTGCAAGTAAATATATTTATACCACTACAGGATTACTTTTATTCTGTAAGGAAAATGTTGGGGTTTTATTACTGAAATAAGTGTGCTTCTACAGTGGAAATAGATTTGATTACTATAATCCAAAATTGCTCTTGAGACTGTTTCTTCACAGAGAAACAGAGCTGTATCTGAAGAGAAACCTGGATATTTAAAAAAAAGTTGCTGGTGCCTGTATTCCCTGTGTGGTAAATCACAGGTGAGGCATCTCGGAATAGGACTTAAACCAAGCAGCACTTGAGAACGGAAAAAGGACGGAGATGAATCAGCTAGACAGAAATGCCCCAGGGGAAAGTGTATCTGAGATTGTTCTTCCTGAATGAAGTGGGTTGACCCTGGGTGGATCGCAGGTGCCCACCACTCTGCTCTTGCTCTGTTGCTCAGCTGGATGGGTGGGGGAAATACAGTGAAAGGCTGGTGGGTTGAGAAATGGACAGGGAGAAATCACTCACCAATCAATGTCACGGGCAAAACAGACTCAAGTTGGGGAAATAAATTAAATTTATGGCCAATAGGATTCAGAGTAGGATAATGAGAAACAAACTAAATTTTCCACCATCTTCCCCATATACTTTTCTCATTCCCGGCTCAACTTCACTCCCAATTTTTTCTACCTCATCCCAGAGGGGGACAGGGAATGGGGGTTGTGGTCAGTTCATCAAACATTGTCTCTGCTGCTCCTTCCTTCTCAGGGGTAGAAGTCCTCACACTCTTCCTCTGCTCCAGCATTGGAGGTCCCTCCCACGGGATACAGTTTTCCACGAACTTCTCCAACATGAGTCCTTCCCCGGGCTGCAGTTCTTCATGAACTGCTCCAGCATGGGTCCCTTCCATGGGACACAGTCCTTCAGGAACAGACTGCTCCAGTATGGGTCCCCCACAGGGTCACAAGTCCTACCAGCAAAGTTGCTCCAGTGTGGGCTCCTTGCTTCGTGGGTCCACAGGTCTTGCAAGCAGCCTGCTTCAGCATGGGCTTCCTATGGGGTTGTGACCCCTGCACATGAACTTACTCTGGCGTGGGATCCTCCACAGACTGCAGAGGGATATCTGGTCTACCATGGACATCCATGGGCTACAGGGGGACAACCTGCATCACCATGTTCTTCACCATGGGCTGCAGGGGAATCTCTGCACCGGCACCTGGAGCACCCCCTCCCCCTCCTGTCTATCTCTATGGGCTCTATCAGACATGGGGGAAGTTTCTAGCAGCTTCTCACAGAAGCCACCTCTGCAGTGCCCCCCACTACCAAAATCTTGCCATGCAAACCTAATACCCTGAAATAAAAGTGACAAACTTTAAGCTCCCTGATATGTATCAAACAAATTTATTAAAAAAAGCCTCCTGTGATTCGGAGAAATTATTTATCTTTTCCTTTTAAACTATGAGAGAGGCAGAATTTAGGAAGCTTGTCGGGTTTGCCTCGTGCATGCAGCATTTACCCAGGTGGTGGGATAACTTTGGTGTCTTGCTCACCGTATCCTGAGGTGACCAGCTTTCTAGGTAACTCTTCTGACTGCCAAACAGGGTGAGTAGGAGCAAGGGGCAACACCACCAGTCGTGCCAGAGGTAGTGACCAGAAGGACCAAGCCAGGTCAGAGAACCTTCCTATGGTCTTCTCTGTAAGAAATGCTTGGCCAGAAAGGAGCAGGTGTGGACTCCTGTTTTGACAGGTATTTAACGCTGCTGCTTGATACCAGCACCTCTCTCTTCATCTTTTACTCCAGATGAATGACTTAACCACCAGGGTAATGAGATGTGTTTTACATTGGACATCTTGGGAATGATGCCCCCAAGAGCATTAAAGGTTCTGAGGAAAAATAAATGGATAAATCTGAACCATTTCTGAATTGTTTCAGAAATTTGAACACTTCTCCAAATGTGAATAGAGCAGTATGTAAGCAATTATTTCTTCTAACAACTATTCAGCCTCCTAGGGAAATGATGCATCCTTTGGTTATACAAAACCTTTTGGAAAATACTGAATGGTGAAATTAAGTATCATCATAAATCATTGAAAATACAGTTTCAACATAAAATTTAGAGAAAATTACAGAGTTTAATACATCAATTTTATGGCTTGCTTTTTTCATACCAAAATTGCAGTCATTTCATGGTAATTTGTATTTAAATGTCATATCTTTAAATACTAATCTGCAATCTTAAATTTTAATTGCTTGATTTACCAACCTGGGATGCCGACAGCAAAGCCTAAGGGCAAGATTTTGACCAGGTAAATGTCACCGAAGTCAGGACATACGCATGAAGTCGGTTCCTCCTCAATTGGAAAGGGAGAGCTTTTGGACACCTGCTCAAAAGAAGGGCCTTTGATTTTAAATAATGAGCGACCTTTCCAGACTGGGAAGTTTTAAAACAAGGGGGAAACCACACACATACAGAGGAAGAGGCAAGTATTTGGAATAAAAAAATGGAGAGGGATGAAGATCAAACATTTAGCAAGAGGGAAGGTGGATGAAGATGGTGATAGATAAAGCAGAGTACTGGAAATACCCCCAGTGGTCACTGCAGACTGCTTTATGGAGGCTGGGTCTGATGCACTCATCTCAGACCTCACCTCCCTGTGGGCCCCCGTGAGGACGTATGAATGGGGAAGGCGAGGGTTAAAGTGCATCCTGAGGTGCAGCCTGCAACTTTTCAGCCACTGGGAAAGGCAGCAGGTTTGTGCTCTCCCCGTGTGCCATGTAGCTCTCTGTGCTGCAGCAGGTACGTTCACTGGGGCCTTCATAAATGCCATTAAGTCCACTGCTCCATTAAGGGGTTTCTAGCCAGCAATTTTAGGGTCAAAAGGTCAAATAATGAAGGTAAAATAAGGCTACTTCAGAGAGTTTCTCGCTGTCTGTTAGTAGTGGTGGGTTCCACCAATTTGTGCCTGGCTAAGGCATTAATGAAGAGAAGCAGAGTGCATCCAGGGGTTTTCAGAACGCAGTTTGGAGACAGACTGGCTAAAGCTTAACAGCATCCTAACAACAGGCAGGGCAGCTCACAGGGCAAGGTTGTAAATGTGATCCCCAAGAACAGCCCAGGACGAACAGCAGGCATGCTCCCAACAGGACACATCTGAGAAAGCACAGTAGGATTCAAAAGCAACCTCTTTTCCTTGAGTAAGGGATCCTGTGTTGTTTCTGGGCCATTTTGAGCAACTTTCACTGTGTGTAAAGAGACGCTGCAAGCAGTGTATACACAAGGTATAAGATATTTGTTTATTTAGACAAACAAGAGATGGTTAGGAATTAATGAGCTCTAATAAGTATCCTCACCACCTCAATGTTTCTTTACTAGCCAGACAGGCATCAGCCAGGAGAGGAAGGGTTTATAATTCTCCAGGGCTCCCTGGCATAGCTCTTTGTTGGTGCTGAGTTGCCATCTCTAAGAGTTTTCTTTCTTTTTTTTTTTTTTTTTTTTTTTTTTTTTTTTTTTTTTTTATTGGTATTTCTTAATCTTTCTATATTACTATGTTGGGGTTTTTCCCCTTAAATTCTTGAAGTGCTGCTGACACCTATCTGATCTGTAGTTTTACCTTACCTTACGTGGCTCTTCTCTAGAAGCTTTCTGAGCTTTTTCCTTACAACTTCATGATTTTCCCATCAGCATGAGCCAAGGTTAGAGATGTGGTGGGGAGGCTGTGTACTTTGCTGCAGAGTTGGTTGAACCCACCTGACCTCGCTGATAACAGTCCAGGAGGTCTCACACAGCAGGTACTAGTCAGACAAACTTGCAAGTGAGTGAAGCAGTTCTCCAGCACCCACCTGTAGGGTTCAGAGCTATGTGAAGGGGTGATGGTGATCTGGATGTTGCTTCTGTTACTGTCTCCAGGATAACAGCAAGACTGGACAAAAAAAGAGGAAAGCCGGTATCACTCTCCTTGAGCTGTCTCAGGTGTTGGAAAAAGCTTCTTGGTCACTGGTAGCTCTGTGGCATAGCATGACAAGCCCAAAATAGGAGAGAAGAGTAAGTCTTGTGTTCCTGTGAACTTTCCCAAGTAGAACGCAGGGGGTCTTGGTTACATCAGGCTATTTGCCAGCTGCCTGGTGGTAAAAGTTGCCTGAAACACTGCTGCGATGCCAGGTGTTTGGATAATCCAGGACTGGATGTTGTGTGTCTGCATCATCTTGAAATCAACAATAGTCTGTCAGGTGCCCTTTCAAAATGTAGCTCAATAACGTTCATATTCTGTTTCTCTCCCCCCCAAAAAGAGGTTTCTAAGTCTATCAGATAAATTCGCCCTTGCAAGTGGGAATGAGAGGCTGATAACTCACATTTCTGTGCCTTTTCATAGAATTTATGAGGCAGTTGCCACAAAAGAGCATCAGCGACATCACCTGCCTCTCCAGCTTACACGCCCCCAGAAGCGCCCCTCAGAAAGGCACACAGTGCTCCAAGGAGACCAAGTCAGATCCAGGGCTGATATTTTACAAACACAAAAATACCCTCAAAAATCCTACTCCATGTCAATCAGAGCCCTTGACATAAGTGATAGGTGGGAGAAGAGGGAGGAGGAAAGACTGATTTTTCACTATTGTTGCTGAAATTAATTAGTGAATTTAACGCAGAGAGTTTCAGAAAATGCCACCAAATGCCTTGGTCCTTTTTCTTTTTCTTTTTCTTTTTCTTTTTCTTTTTCTTTTTCTTTTTCTTTTTTTTCCTTTTCCTTTTCCTTTTCCTTTTCCTTTTCCTTTTCCTTTTCCTTTTCCTTTTCCTTTTCCTTTTCCTCCTTTTCCTTTTCCTTTTCCTCCTTTTCCTTTTCCTTTTCCTTTTCCTTTTCCTTTTCCTTTTCCTTTTCCTTTTTTTTCAGAGTTGAATGTAATGACCTTGCAATCTGATGAATGGCAAAATTGAGACTTAATACAGAAGATTGCTTAAGGCCCTGTGCAGGTTCTCATCTCTCACAGCCTGTCATCCCTCCCTTGTTGACTTAGGATACTGGCCTCATGTCTTCTTACAAGAATCAGTAACCCCAAGCATGCACCCTGTTCCTCCCATGCTCAAAGCGCTTCAAGATGTGACCCAGCTCAGCTCAAGCTTCAAGTGTCCCATTCAGGAGTGAAGTGCTGGGCCAGACAATTTGGCCCCTTACCTCACTGCTCAGAGGTCAGGGAAAGACTGGTTTTCCCCGCTCCAATCTCCTTCAGGCTGTCACCTTGCCTCCTCGCATGGCCTCCAGGCTGTCAACCTGCCTCTTTGTATGTTCCTAGTCTGTGCTTCACCTTGTCTTGCACTTCTCTGCCTTCATCTAGCTTGGAAATTTCTGGGGTGCTTGTCACTTTGATGTCTACATATCCCCATGACACTGATTTGCTCTCTATTCAATTTTCATATCTCTCCGTTCACATGGCATGGCCCTCCATTAAAGTGGAGCTTGAAAAGGTAACAGTCCTTGGTCACTATCTGACTCCCACAGACTTTTCAGTGAGACCTGGTGGTGATACATTCTCCCTTTTTCCATCTGTGGAGAATTAAAGATAAAGCTCTCTCTTTTCCCACCCTATTTGAGCAAGAAGACAGTCAGATATTAAAGCATCACCCACAAGGAATGGGTGAAAAAGGTGGGGTTACCTAGTCAAGAAAAGAGGGACTGAGGGGAGACATAACAGCCCTCAAATATGTGGAAACCTGCAGGAAATTATCTGTTCTTTGTGCCTGCTGCCAATGCAACATGAAAGAATAATCCTCAATTGCAGCCATGACTGCCTGGACCAGCCATGAGGAAAAAGGCTGGTCAGGACATAAGGACTGGTCTACGTGTCCAGGGAAGCAGTATGGTCTCCATCATTCAGAAATTTTTAAAAATATTTCATGTTCGGCAAACATGAAGAGTGGCACAGATACTGTCCCCCACCTATATTTTCCACAATGCCATCAACAGAAGCAAAAAGAGTATTCACATCTTTTCCTACCTATATTTCCTATTTCTCCATGCCGTCAGGTTTCAGGCTAGCTTTCCTTCAAGTTTTGCCTTGTGAAAACACGTAAGCTTTACAGTGAGGACATGAGATGCTGCCGTTGCTTTCTGACCTACATTTACTTCTAGGCTCAGCCAGTTCCACTGTGTTAGTTGAGAGCATCCCTCGGGATGAGGAGGACTGCTCCCAGGAGGTCATGGAGGAGGCAGCATGACCATTCAGCTCAGGGTTCGGGCATGTTGCATCAGGACCCCTGTCCTGCTCTGCATGGTGTGTGGCGTGCTGAGTCCTGCCAGAGTGGCAGTTCAGCTGCATCTCAGGCAGCTCACTCACCCAGTCTCACCTCATCCAGTAGCTCTTTCAAAGCCTAGTGTTTCTCTACCAGATTTGTACCATCTCCTGTTTTTGTTCACTCCATGAATGTCCAGACTGGAAAACCTGCATCTCCTAAAATGGGCAAAAAGACGATCAGTCAAAGAGTCACAGAATCACAGAAGGGTTAGAGTTGGAAGATCATCACCCCCACCCGCCACAGGCAGGGGCACCTCCCACTACACCATGTTGCTCAAAGCCTCATCCAACCTGGCCTTGAACACTTCCAGGGATGGGACATACACAGCTTCTCTGGACAACCTGTTCCAGTGTCTCACCACCCTCACAGTAAAGAATTTCTTCCTGATATCTAACCTAAATCTCCCTTCTTCCAGTTTAGAACTGTTACCCCTGGTTGTATCGCTACACTCCTTGATGGAGTCCCTCCCCTTCTTTCCTGTAGCCCCCCTTCAGGTACTGGAAGGCTGTTATAATGTCTCCCTGGAGCCTTGTCTTCTCCAGGCTGAACAACCCGTCTCAGCCTGTCCTCATAGAAGAGGTACTTCAGCCCTCTGATCAACTTTGTGGCCCTCTACTTGGACCTTGCTCCACCAGGTCCATGTCCTTCTTATGCTGGGGCTGCATAGCTGGACGCAGTGCTCCAGGTGTGGTCTCAGGAGAGTGGAGTAGAGGGGCAGAATCACCTCCCTCAACCTGCTGGCCATGCTTCTTTTGATGCAGCCCAGGATACAGTTGAGCATCTCATCCACCAATACCTCCAAGTCCTTCTCCTCAGGGCTGCTTTCAAGCCATTCTCTGCCCAGCCTGTATTTGTGCTTGAGATTGCCCTGACCCAGGTGCTGGACCTTCACTTGGCTTTGTTGAACTTGATGAGGTTTGCATGGGTCCACCTCTTGAGCCTGTCTAGGTCCCTCTGGATGGCATCCCTTCCCTCCAAAGTGTAGACTGGTCCACACAGTTTGGTGTCATTGGCAAACTTGCTGAGAGTGTACTCAATCCCACTGTCCATGTCGCCAACAAAGATGTTAAACAGTGCCGGTCCCAGTACTGACCTCTGAGGAACACCACTTGTCACTGGTCTCCACTTGGACATCGACCCCTTGACAGCAACTCTTTAAGTGTGGCCATCCAGCCAATTCCTTAACTACTGAGTGGTACATCCATCAGATCCATGTCTCTCCAATTTAGAGACAAGGCTGTTGTGTGGGACAGTGTCAAATGCTTTGCACAAGTCCCGGTAGATGATGTCAGTTGCTCTTCCCTATCCACCAATCCTGTAAATCTGTTGTAGAAGGCCACCAGATTTGTCAGGCATGACTTGCCCTTGGTGAAGCCATTTTGGCTGTCACCAATCACCTCCTTATTTTCCATGTGCCTTAGCATAGTTTCCAGGAGGATCTGCTCCATGATCTTGCCAGGGATAGAGGTGAGACAGTCCAGCCTGTAGTTTCCTGGGTCTTCCTGTTTTCCCTTTTTAAAAATGGGGGTTATGCTACCCCTTTTCTAGTCAGAGGGAACTTCAACAGAGTGCCATGATTTCTCAAATGAGATGGTTAGTGGCTTGGCAACTTCATTCACCAGTTCCCTCAAGACTCATAGATGAATCTTATCAGGTCCCATGTACCTGTGCACCTTCAAGTTCCTCAGATGCTCTCAGACCTGATCCTAGAGTGGTGAGGCACTGGAACAGGTTGCCCAACCCCTTTTCTAGTCAGAGGGAACTTCAACAGAGTGCCATGATTTCTCAAATGAGATGGTTAGTGGCTTGGCAACTTCATTCACCAGTTCCCTCAAGACTCATAGATGAATCTTATCAGGTCCCATGTACCTGTGCACCTTCAAGTTCCTCAGATGCTCTCAGACCTGATCCTAGAGTGGTGAGGCACTGGAACAGGTTGCCCAGAGAAGTTGTGGATGCCCCGTCCCTGGAAGTGTTCAAGGCCAGGCTGGATGGGGCTCTGAGCAACCTACTCTATTGGGAGGTGTCCCTGTCCACGGCAGGGGGGGTTGGAACTCAATGATCTTCAAGGTCCCTTCCAACTCAAACCATTCTATAATTCTATGATTCTATGGTTCTCCTACAGTGGGCAGTTCCTCATTCTCCCAGTCCCTGCCTTTGCCTTCTGTGACTCAGGTGGCATAGCTAGAGCATTTGCCAGCAAAGACTGAGGCAAAAATCATCGTTTCTAGCATCACATGCTACAAGCTGTGGTCTGGCACTCTACTTTTCACTTATCTTTTCCATCACTTATGTTAGTATACAGTCTGAATATTGGGCTTCTTATGGCAATAATCCTTCCTGGAAGCTAAAAATGATGGACAAGCAGACCCTCTGGTGGCATGCTATATGAGGGGGGGTTTCTAGGGCCACGTCTACCTCATCTATTGAACGGGGAGCTGCAGAAGCTGCTGCCTCAGCCGTGACCACTCACTTGCAGAGCTCTTGCTGGTGGCAGCTGGCAGAAGGGGCTTGGTGGGCATCGTACTCTGACACTGGAGCGGAGCGGCTGGAGCGGCTTCCTTTAGATGTGTATTTGTCTTCATGAATCTCATTTGGCATTTGGGTCTTGGTTTGTGAAGAGCTACATTATCCAGTAACCATGTTATCCAGAAACCAGAGCAGGAACCAGTGGCCTTTGAGTATTCCAAAGTGCTAAGGAGGCAAGTAGCTATGTATGAGGCAAATAAACAGAATTTTTAAACCTATCAGAGTGAGAGCAGCAGCAGCTACAGCCTCTGACAGACTTGGGTTTCACTGGAAGTCTAAATCCCTGCATCACTCAGGCACTGTTGAAGTTTGCAGCTAGTAAGATAAAATATCAGTGGGCCATATTCCTCCATATGGTAGCAGGTTTGTTTTGCATCAGTGACTCAGAATGTTTGTAGCTGGTAACAGGACTACAGAAAGATTTTAATCCAGGCTCACAAAAAAAAAGGGGGGGGGGGAAAGATTACATTTTAAAATCAATGCACAACTTTTTTTTGTTTCCAGGTAACCAATTTGTTTGAAGACCCATGCTCCAAGAAAATGAGAGGGGCAGGGCAGGGAAGACCACCTTCAGTACTGACCTGGGGCAACTTATAGCATTTCATCCTTTCCTGTCATTCTTTTTTTGACTAATTTATACCAAAACAATTATTTTTTGAACCAGTAGTTGTTCCACCAGTGCTTTTGGCTCCGTGTCACCAGGCAATCTTGCAGCCATGCTGTGATTTTAGCCATTTGTCACTCACACAGCTTGAAATGGGAGCTGGGGAGGGAGCCTGGGCAATGTGACTGTGGCAGCTCATCATTTTTCCTTCCTGGTCTCTTAAAGCAAAATCTCCTGACTCTAGGTCACAGTTACCATGCCAATGAATGCAACAGTTCTCAGCCATCTGAAAATGTATTAGAAAAAAACACTGACACAAGACCAGAAGAAGCCCTTTGCATGCACTGCACAAAATCCTTTTAAACTTGACCTACTTCAGAGGACAATTCCATCCTCTCCTTTTACAGTTTATTAAGAATGCCATTGTTATTTTCTGTTACAGTTTTACTGTTTTTAATTTCCCTACTTCACACTATCAGTAGTTTTATTCTACACATTAGCAGACCGTGGAATACCTTGCCTTGTTACTTCCATATTTTCTAATTGCAACACTCCATCATTAGTCAACTGGTTCATAATGTGGAAGGCAAAGTTGCGATTTCATTTCATGCTATATAATACAATACTTCTGGTTCAGTAATTACATTGTGCCAGACTTGTGATCAATCCTGAGATAGCTCACTCTTGATGGATAGCCCCATCACAGAGTGTACAACAGTTAAAGAAAGAAGCAAATTTTTAATTTTGCTTCTCTGTCAATTTAGCTACTTGAACACTGCTTTTCAGACCAATATTTATCTCACAGAGATAGGAAGAGATTACAGAAATGAGAACTTAAAAGAGAGAATTGAAGTTTGAAAAGCATTTTCTAAAGTTTTGGTTTGCAAAACAGGAAAGATATAAATTAGATGTTCTTCCACGGAAAGTTATTGTGTATTACTCTGTTAATGGTGTGCAAATCTTTTAGTCACCTGTTTAATGTACTGGAGAAAACCATTACCTGCTTCTCATAAGTATTCCAAGGATTATGTGAAATGAGCTGATGATCCTACTACTACTGCTCAGTACTAGGCCTGTGAAAAAAATTATTTCCAAAGGCTTTTTCCTCTCATAAAAGTGTTCATGAGTCAAGCCATTTTCTGAAGTGGCAGACAACTTGCAAAGAGTTGTAGGATATGGAAAGTGCCTTTTCCTAACAGGGAAAGAATTGCAAGTATGGGGTCCAGGAGTGCAACACAAGTCGCAAGGACAGCCAGAACAGCCACGCCAAGTGAGTGAGAGTGGAGAGGGCTATAGCCTTTAAGGACAAAAGACATCCTACTGCCCTGAGGTTACAGCAGAGGAAAGTTTTATCCTAGTGGGGCATGTTTACACTTTTCTCAGAAGCACCTACTGGAAGCTTTTTCAGGGACAGAATTTCTGGCCCAAAGATGGACTATTGCTTTGGTTCAATAAGGAGAGATTTATGTTCTTGCATAACTTTATAGAATTGGATGATATGAGGGTAAAACCTATAGGTGAAATATTTCTAACAAAATTCTGTTATTTTCATTGCTCTTTGGTCAAAGGCTGTGCCTCAGACTTTTCTGTTTCACTTCCTATCTGCCATACTTTTAGCATCTCACCCTTCCTCAAAGGACTAGCAGTGAGTTCCCACCAGTCAGAAAAAGCTAAAAATGCTTCGGAAACTTTGAGTACCTGGAAAGGGGTTTGTTCATCTCACTGTATGTGGTGGCAAAGCAAGGTGAGATGGCCATGTCTGTAAAATGAATTAGTAGTGTCAAAGTAATTTTGTATCAAAAACATTGAAAATGGTCTGAGGTTCAGCATTCCATCATTCATCTGGGTAGAAGTTCAAGGGAGAGAGGGCAACAGGAGGACTAGATTAGTAAGGCAGCTGCTACACACTCTGCTGTGACAATTGATATAAAAAAACCTGAAAACATTTAACTACGATACTCTCTCTACAAGTAGAGAGAGATTGAAATGGGGAAATTGGTCAGCAGGTGATAGGATCCCAGGTGGATAGAGGGTGGCTGCCTAGCTCCACCACCACCTTCTCCTCGTCCTCAAGAAGAAACAGTACAGCATTGCTTTGGGTTTTCCACTAAAGCAGCTCCTTCCAGAATCCCCCACATGGTGGATGAGTACAACCAACGTGCAAGGGCAGCTGTAATGACAAAAGACCAACAAGACAGAAGCAACAGATCAGGAATTGGAGAATAGAAGTGGAGTCAGTAAGTGAAAACCAGGGATGCCGACTACAGAATTTACAGTATTTATAACATCTTACCTGTCTTCTTGGATCTCCAGGACTAATATATTTTTCTGTCTATTCAGGTATTCAGTTGACTTTTAAATGGATGAGTCACTACTATTTTGTCCACATTTTATTAACACAGAGGTCTTCTATTTGAAAGACTCCACGTTGTTTACAAGCACAGTAAACTGCTTCACCAAAGAGGATTCAGGAGAAATGCTGTAAAGACAGATCAATTGATCATAGAATAGTTTGCACGGTGGAAGAAACCTTTAAAGGTCATCTAGCCCAATCCTCTGCAGTGAGTAGGGGCATCTTCAACTAAATCAGATTGCTCAGAGTCCCATCCAACCTGTCCCTGAAAGTTTCCAGGGATGGGGCATCTATTGCCTCTCTGGGCTACATGTTCCAGTGTTTTATCTCCCTCATTGTAAAAAATTTCTTCTTTCTATCTAGTCTGAATCTACCATTTTTTAGTTTGAAGCCATTACCCCTTGTCCTATTGCAACAGGCTCTGCTAAAAAAAATTGTCCCCATCTTTCCTGTAGGCCCCCTTTGATCAGTCACTCCATTTCTGGTATGTATCTTTCTTTTTGCATTATTGTAGCAAAATTGCAAT
Organism: Calidris pugnax; assembly: GCF_001431845.1. Taxonomy (NCBI): domain Eukaryota; kingdom Metazoa; phylum Chordata; class Aves; order Charadriiformes; family Scolopacidae; genus Calidris; species Calidris pugnax. The sequence continues at coordinate 29,555,750 of NW_015094510.1, forward strand.
CAAGAAAGTGAAAACACAGCAGAAAAAGTAGGGAAACTGAATATACAAAGGTGAAGAGAAGAATTGTTAATTTTGCTGGGCCTGGGATCAGATATGCTTAACGAGATCAACATTTTAGCCCACTGGCACCTTGAGCACTCACAGAGCTGAGGGGCGTTTGGTCATGCCTCCCTGGGGAATATGCCGTGGGATTTCTGGAGATGACTCGAGAGCTCAGGGCATGCTGGTGGCAAGTGATGGCACAGAGACTTGGGGTGGATAAGGGTCCTTTTGCCCTGGGATCCCAGGGGCCAGTCCATGTCCCAGTCTGAGAAGCCGTATCAGCCTCCCTCTGAGCTGTGACTCAGCTTCCAAGTGTCCAAATCTTGAAAGAATTGCACAAAAGACAGACAGGGGAAAAAAAACAAAACCAAACCCCAGAGGTAAAAGGGATTATTTTTTCTTACTGGTTTTAGCAGAGCAAAAAAATCTCAGAGCTAAGGAGACAAAAATAGACCAATCTAATGAGAGAATTAAACAAAATTTTAGGTTTTTTTTTTTGATTGTATGGGTTTTTCTGCTGCTTTTAAAGACCTGCTCAGTGAGTGGGCAGGAGTACAGCTGCTTGTAGACACATGCAGACCTCCCTGCATATATCTCCTGGAGCACCAGCACAGTGTCTGCTTTAGGGCTGGTGGCTGGTGCACTAGTGGCTTTCTAAATCACTCAGACCAGACTATATCTAAAAGAACTAGCACTGTTTATTTTACAAGTTGGGCTGGAGAGATCTTTTGGCCTGGAAATACAGAGGAGAAATTGCAGGCTAATATAGAATGGTATCCAGGAAAGCTCTTAATCTTAATGAACAAACTAAGAGTTATCATCCACCTCTGAGCTGTCTCAGACTGAAAAAACAGGATTTCTCTTGGGTCAAATATGTATTGTCTAATATTCCTCTAAGAACTGATTTGTATTTGACATTATATATAAGATCTAGATAAACTAAATTTTTGGCCATAGATCATCTTGATAACAAAATATTTGCTGGAAGCAGTTCTTTCAGAGGCAGAAGTGAACACAAATACTTGCCCTACTTAATTTTTATTACAAAAGGACCCTTCCTGTGAATCAAAGTGCACACGCCGGTTCCTCCTCCTTCCTGGTGCCTGCCAGTTTTCCTTCCTTCAAATTGTTTTCCCATCTGCAGTATTTATAATAATTGCAATGTTTCCACAAGAAGGAGACAAGGCTGTTTATTTAGGAGGCTGTACTCAGAAGCCTGTCAGTTTAGCTGGACTGTTCTCTAGAAAAGAAAATTCAGTCTATTAGAGGATGCCAGCTTTTATTCAGGATGAGCAAGCCCATTCATAAAATAAGTTGCTCGTGCCCTGTTCACACTGTCCCTTTTGATATATGAGCATTGTTAAGCCTGAGTAGCTCATATGGTTATTCTTTTTGTAGAAAAGAGTTATTTCCTGAAGAACAAAGTCTTTGTGGGAAAGCCAGAAATGGAGCTCTGTGAGCTTCAGTTCATGACTTTCATCCCAGAGTTCAGTAAGAGGTTGGGGAAATGCAAAAACAGTGAAAGTGGAGCAGTCTTCAAAAAAACCCTCTGCCACTGCCAAAGGGAAGGGAACAACCTCCAGACAGATTTGATTTGCCACCACCCCTTGGGGTCAGCAGGACCCTCCAGCCTAGAGAAAGGGAGGCTGAGGGGGGACCTTATTGCTCTCTACAACTACATGAAAGGAGGGTGTAGAGAGGTGGGGGTCAGTCTCTTCTCCCAAGTCACAGGCGATAGGACAAGAGGAAATGGCCTCAAGTTGCACCAGGGGAGGTTCAGATTGAATATTAGGAAAAATTTCTTCACTGAAAGGGTTATCAGGCATTGGAATGGGCTGCCCAGGGAAGTGCTTGTGGCCACTGGAGGTATTCAAAAGATGGGCTGACGTAGTGCTTAGTGACATGGTTTGGTGATGCTGTTTTGTCAGATTTAGGTTGATGGTTGGACTAGATGATCTTAAAGGTCCCTTCCAACCTAGATGATTCTATGATTCTATGATTCTATGATGACAGAGGTGATTTGGGTTCTCCTGTCTGTTGCACAGCCTCCACACCATTGCTGTGCTTCTGCAACATCGTGAACTAGAGTTAGAGAAGAAGGGAGTGGAGACAAGGACAGATGGAGAATTCAGAGATTCTCTCAAGAAGTGACGAAATCAACTATACTAGCAGCTCCTAAAGAAATTTAAAGTGCTTACCTCTGCCTAGTAACCAAGAGGACATAATGGGCAGTGAATCAAAGTATCCTAAGCAAAAAATAAGAAAGAAGCCTCTTTGAGACTGAAAAAAAGAAATGAAGAATTAGGTCCTCTGCTGAGAATGTTTGTACTGGTTATTCTAACTGGTTGAATGAGATTAAACTAATAGATTTTAGGCTGAAATTGTTCCTCCAAAAGTAATTATGAACTTACCTGGTGAGACGCTCAGAATGTTAGGGGTGCACCCAAGGAAAAGGAAATCATGTGACTGGAAGGGTGCGATGGAGCTGCTCAAGTTAGTTGCATAGTACATTTCCCTGCTGGAATGCTTCTTTTCAAAGGCCTGGGATATTGGAAAGTTCTGGGATGAGCGCCTGAGATAAGTGAGCAGGTCCAGAATTGTAGCAGATGATACAGTTCGTGTGGCACAACTGCTAATGTTATTGTTTAGATTTCATTTTAATTTAATAGCTAAAAATGGATAACAGAAAGAAAATGTCAGTACAACAGATACAAATGAGGAGCTTTAAGACTATATTTTCAGGTGAACTGATGTCTTCCCATTTAGCTTGTTTTCTGACAGTCTTTGTTTTCTCATAATCTAAATTCTGTGCTGGTCTTTCTAATCCTGCATTTTCATTGGAAATATTTGTTCTAGCCTTATCTTTGCTCCTTTGTCATTTGTATAAAAAAAAATCAATCAACCTAGAATTCAAACTAAAGTTTTAGATTCTTTTTAAAATCAGTGTAGTGAGACAGGGAATAAAACTGAAGTGTCCTGTTCAGATCTCCCAAACCTTAGGTACAATGGCTGCCTGGATAATTTTTGTCCAATATACAGAATTTTTTTATACTGGAGAGGGAAGGAAAATAATAGGGACTGAGCAAAAGGAGGAGAAATGGCAGGAACTTGTTTTTAACAAGTATTAAAGGAAAGAATAATAAGGGATTTGTGAGAACTAAAACCAAATGCTTCCGAAACCTGAATATTTAAATTAGGCATTTTTGCCTTGCTCCATATTGAAATCTGATGGCACTACTGTGAACCTCTGCAAGCCTGTGAGATACTGTTTTGTAGGTGGTGGGAATCTTCAGGGACAAACAGGTTTGCCAGAGCTGAGCATATTTATGTCAGCAACAGAAAGAATGGGCTCAAATCAATTCTCAGCACCCTCCATGGCTTCTAGACATCTGCATCCCAGTCTGACAACATTGCCAAGCTGTATCAACAGGGTTACAAATGGACAGACAACCTCAGCACAAAAATGCCAGGCAGTTCCTCTCTGAAAGCACAAGAAAGGATCCAAAGACTGATGGTAACTGAGATGTGGTTTTCTCTGTAAATAAAGGCTGATGCCAAGAATTACTGGTGTGATCTGGGAGTAACCAGCACTGTGATTGCCTGTGCAATATTTTTCCCAGAGTACACAAGAAATTTCAGTTTCAAAGGCAGTCTTTCTAATAACTTTTAGCAGCTTTCATATATTCTGCAGAAAAAATCCCCACCAACCCCTATTTACCATGCTATGGTATATACAAAGTACAGCAGATAAAAAACTTTTTGTCTTTTTTTTTGTGTGTGTGTGTATTTGTGAGTATATAGGAACTCATCCAAAATAAATCAAATTAAGAAATGCATCACCAATTATCAAATATAAATACATTAATGTTTTCTGCCTGAAATACCAATTCAGAGGACATATTCACCTACTCATCACATTTCCCACTGAAATTAACAGAATAAGGTCGTAGGCCCGTGAGGAGTAGGCAGGGAAAAAGCCACCACATGTTCGCTGCAGCATGTGATAATAACTCACTGCTGTGCGTGGTCGGGCTCTCATCCTACCTTGTCCTCCCTCCAACTGTCTGTGGCTGCCCTGGATTTGGGTGGCCGTGTTTCTCCAGGATTGGCTCTGGGGAGAAAACCTGTCCCATGAGTCCTGGGTGGGAACTTGGCTTCAACCTTCTTTTCCCTGAGTGTCCATCACTGGACACTGTCCATCAAGGCTGGTGGCCATGATAGGATCTGGGAAGTGCCTTCACTGACTGCTTGCTGAATGAAAGGTAGGGGCAGATGGGAGTATCCCTTCACTTGGGTTACAGCTGGGACAGAAAACCTACCATGTCCTGGAAGAGACAAACAGGGAGATCTACAGCTGAATAAAGGCAAGGCAGAGGAGTTTTCTGTCTCTGCCTGCACACATGCAAATGGATCTTGCCAGCTTGTGCTGAGGTTTCTCTCCTTAATGCCAAAGTGGACTTAGCCTGATGAAGCTTTCAGGAGTATAAAATATGACTGACTAAAGCATTTTGCTGACACAGCCCGAGGACACATGGATCAAAAGCGACTCTAGGTTTGAAAAAAATGCTGTACAATGAGATATTTAAATAATAAATCAATTTAATTTATCTGAGAGGACAGGTCATGACAACATAGGTTGATTAAGGTCTAGAAATATCTACATGGGAGATTTCCAAGGTTGGAGTGTATAGCAGAAAAGGCAAAATAACACAATCAAAATCCTGGATGCAGAAAATAGCTGCACTTCACCTTGAAAAAAGATGCTTTCGACCCCTGAGGGATGCAAAAAAAAGACATGTAGGGATCTAGATTTTTTTTCACTCAACATCTTTAAGTTAGTTCCAAGTGACATTTGAAAGCCCAGCACCAGCATGGGAAATGCTGCAGGTCATGGCATATGTGTCCTCCAATGAGATGCTTGTAATTTTCTCTTCTGGACTATAAACCTGTGAGTCTCTGAAAAGAGCAAGGGATTGCCCAAACTGTCTGTGCTAATAAATGATCACAGTCTGAGTTCCTCAGGAAGATAAACACCCCATGTGGCAGGTGGGTAATTGTGGGACAGGAATCAGCACGCACCACACAAAGATCAGCTTATGAAACCAAATGACCAGCCCACACCCCAGTGTGGGTGTACCCATTACTCTTAGTGTTTCCTCTATCATCTTTATATGATATAAATGATACCATATGCTGATAGATGCTTCTTGTCTCTTTGTAATCCTACCATTTTTTTGGGGTCTTTTTTTCCAAAATAAGCACCAGAAACCAGCAACTCTTTGGGCTTCATGGTTTAGTGTTCAACTTGGCAGTGTTACGTTTATGGTTGGAGTTGATGGTCTCAAAGGTCTTTTCCAACCTATGTTTTCATGATTCATTTGCAACAGTTTGCACTTATTCTGCTACAAATGTTCACTCCCACCAGCAAGGATAACCTCCCCAGCTCTGCCTCTGTCCACATCTCTTGTTCTCTGCTTGGACTTTGCTATGGCCATTCTTCCCGTTCTTTTGGCTCTATCTTTTTCCTAAATTTTTTTTTAGAGTTTAAAATATCCCTCTTTCCTGTATATAGGGAACTCTGTGCCTACAGACAGTAGAAGTTCAGGAGCAGGCCGGAGCAAGAAGGCTATGGGGAAGCAGGGCATTATAAAAAGTGAGGGTTTAATATATATGTGAGAATCTGACCGAATCATCTTTTTAATACTATTCATTTATCAGACGTGAACAATCCTTGCTGAGGATGCCAGTTCCCCATTGGGTTGGGTGAGTTGGGATCTATGAGTGTGCAGGTAACTGTTAAATTTTGTGCATGATCAGCACTTCAGATCACACTTTTTGCATCATCTGCCAGCACACACTGCTGTACCACTGGCCTAGCATGAACGTCCTGCTCAGCAGCCTGTTCCTTCTGTTCCAGGAAACTTGTTGCTTCCCTCATCTTTCTGATTCATTGCTGCCACATTGGCCACAAAGGGTTTGAAAGTCAGAAAATTGCACCCATCGCATGAACTTTTAGAGTGGCCCCAAACTCTCATATCAGACAATCATGCTTTCTTTTTCTCTTTAGTTCTCTAAGTAGCAGTTGCTTGATCACCAGACAACTGTTTCTATCTCTCTTTAGGTTGCCCAACCTAGCAACAGTACTGTTTCATGTTGCAGAGCCAGTGTCAGGAAGGAACCAGTCTTCTACTGAATAACATTTTCAGAATATTACTGAACATGCAAGAAGCTCAAGGCCATTGCAAGTTTCTGTACCAACCCCCACTCAAAGCTGGGAAATCCTGCTTCAGTGTTAGATCAGGTTGCTCTGGACCATGTCCAGCAACTTTTAAATATCTCCAAGAATGGAGTCTCCACAGCCCCTCTGAGCAGCCTGTCTCCACACTTGGCCAACCTCACTGTGAAAATTTTTTTTACAAATGTCTAACTTCAATTTCTGCTGTTGCAACTTCTGTCCACTGCGCCTTGCCCTTTCACTGCCTGTATGTCCTCTTCCAGCCTTTGTACACAAGTCTTGACTTGGTGTTTCTGGATGTTGTCTTTATTTCCTTGAACAGTCTTTCATTGGATTAGTTCTAACAAGATGTTTGGATTTCTGCTTGACCGCAAGTAACAGCTCGGTACAAAAGATTTGGCCTTTCTATATCTCATTCCAAGGACTTTGTCCAAGTGCTGTCCACTACTGTGAATACTGTTGTAGTTTTTTCTTTCTTCCTGCTTCATTTGCTCATCCTTCTGTTTGACATTAATGGTAGCTGGAATGGTGGTTTGGCATTTTTTCATTATTTTTATTGTGGGCTGACACGAGTCTTCACATTGACTGAAATGTTGCTCGGCGGCATTTATTCATGTGCTGATGCCCTGTATAAATTTTCAATACCACAGCTGGAAATGTACAAATCTTTTTCTTTCCTCTTCTTTCTTCTGACAAAGAGCATAAGAAAGGATGTTCTAGAAAGGCACATCTTTTGTCTTAGCATCATTTTACTGAATAATATTTTTTTTAAAAGTTAATTTTAGGGTTTATCCAAGAGGGCTGATTCAAAAACAGAAGAGAAATTTTTCTGATTGATGATTTCATGCCTAACCAGAAAACAAAAATGCGTTCTCCTGCCTAGAAATTATTTCTTCTGCTTTCCACCTACTGGGAAATCCTTCAGATATATCACCTTTACTGAACTGTGGTGTTTATCCCGTATTATAAACTTAATGTATGGGTATAAATCTTATTTTCCTAATGGATATTACAGTAAATGGACCTGAGGAAGTACTGTTGAAATATTTATCTTCTTTCAGCTGTAGATTTAGTCAGAGGGAAGTTAGGATATTTGGCAATTTATACACTGAGAAGTTTTAGATTTACAAATCTTCATCTGTCTTTTTTCTTCAAAGCCAAGCTCATAAATGAGACAACTGTTCCCAAACTGTCACTGTAATGTCACTTGCTTCCATGAAGTCATCACATCACTTCTGTCACTATAACAACCTAACATTGTCTGTTGCTAATGTCACAAAAACATTGAATTACCATCATTTTGAAAATAACTCTGAAGTGATGACTTTAAATGTGGTCTTTCTGCAATACGTTTTGCAGGAAATCATCATTTTAACAAGAAAACCTTTGAAAATGAATCAGCTGTATTAAATATTAATCACACTGCAGCTCATAATCAGTCATAAGGAAATAATATTTCTCAGTATTAAAAGGTGTTCTGTCCTTCCTTTTCCCCTTACTCTTTTCCATATAGTATGAATTGTTGAAAAATTTTATATGGAGCTAATGTATGGGATGAATAATATAGAAAAAAATTGAATGAAAATTAAGATGGACAAATGTAAAACTCTATACTTAAGCAGAAGTCATCTGCTGCAGATACGATGAATGAAGGAAGAATGGCTCCACAGTTTTTCTGCAAAAAAAAAAACAGGAAAAAAGTGCACCAACATCCTTATACTCCCCTAGATAAAATAAATGCCAAATTTAGGAATACTCTCTGCAGTACACATGAAGGAATCCTTGTGCTTTAATTGTTTCCACTCTTTGGGCCTGAGATGGAGGCAGCTTTCAGTAAAGGACTTCACAATGGATGCGGTTCAGTTGGGAAGAGTCCTGGGGACAGCACTGTAACCAATCTGAGGTTTACAAGACAGTCTGAGGTCAGCTGTCATGGAGGACTGGAGATACTATACTGCCTCAAAAGAATGGGCTGGGTGGCCCACAGGATCATAACCTTCAGTGGGGATGAATCAAGGCACCTTGGCACAGAGAAGCTATTCAAGCTGCTGCAGCAATGGAAGAAACAGCAATGGATGGGAGAAAGCCTTGGGGTTTGATGTAGGAAAGCAAAGGTGGAACAACTCAGGGCAGGAGAGGAAATTCGTGACAGAGGGGGAAGCTGGGCTTGAAATAAGGAAAGAGAGCCCAGAGAGTGCGTGGGACAGCAGAAGAGCTGTGAGCAGGAAAGGCACACAGAGGCTAGAACCACAACATGCCCATTCAAATTTCCATTTTCATCAGACCCTTTCCTCCTCACTAGCTATAGACCATTGACACTACTCTGGAGTCTCGCAGACAAGGAAAAGGGCCAGGGTAGCCCAGCAGGGAGCAGGGAGAAGAAAGGACGGGGATGGAAGCAGGAGCCTGAGCAAAGCACCGGAGAAAAGGGCTTTCTGCTGCTTTGGTTTGCTGATCCAGAAGTGGGCAGGTGAAGACCACACCAAGTGACTTGTGTGTGGATTGTGTGACCATTACTGAGACTTGTAAGGAGATGAGATAATATGACTCTGTTTCGGGTGGACTTCACTTTCACTATGCTGACTGGCCTCTGTTGCCTTGTGGGAATGTGGAATCTCCAGAGACCTTTTTTTTCAGGTTTACCACAAATTGCTAATTCTGTACTTCCACACAGTCCCAAAGAGCTTCAGTGGTCTTCAGAAAAGAACAGAATGTTGAGTAAAAGTGTGAGTCCATTTCCTCTTAGGGCCAGGACTCCTATGATTTATTTGTACAAACATGCCATAGAATTTGCCAAAAGTAGAAGTAAAAGGTTAATGCTCAGCAGTTTTTATCCCTAAGTTAATTTAATGTCACAGTGACTCCTGGTTTTCAAGTCCTAACAGTGGATGTGATAATCAGTGGTCAGGTCTGAACAGAGGGTGCAGGAGGTAAGCATGATCAACCAAATCCTATCAGCAATATGTGCTAATGGCTCAGATGTCTTACAGCTTTCTTTCAGGTTTTGCATGTCCCCTCTGACCAAATAAAATGGGAGGAGAAGGAAGCAGCAGCATTTCCACACCAGCTCCTGTCTTCTGAGCACTGAGAAATGTGTCTGAAAGCAGTGGCCTTAACTGCACCCTCTCTCCTGAGCCTGATGCTGTTTGATGTGGAGTAAGAGGAGACAGGCTAGAAGTTGTGCCCACATCTTTAAGAAAGAAACCTCCCCTTCTGCTCAGGAACTCCATGAAAATTTCAGACTCAATTGCATCACGCTTGCCACTTCAAAGCCTTCAGCGACTGATCGCACACTTGGAAAATATCAAACCTGACTTAATCTGACACGGTTATCAGTGTAACTCAACCTGCCTGACAGCCTCCTTCCTGAGGGCTGCTACAGCTCCCTTGGACTCAGAAATGTCTTCAGAGAAACAGCAGGCATTCCTTCTTAACATTAGAGTGATAATTGCTTGCTTAAAAATGAAGGAGTTTTTCTACATTTTCTTTGGGAATGATGCAATTCAGTGTTTCATACAGTGACTTTTTGTTGCTTTGTATTAGAGTTAGTTTTAAATATTCACTATTTTAAGAAATGAACTTGTATACTAAGTCTCCATATAAATGATCTAATTTTTGTGTATTTTCAATTTATTTGTTACCATCTTGACTGTGATCCATGGAATAGTTCCAGTGATGAGGATCGAAATTGGCCTGCCCTTGCTGTGGTTTCTTCTGTAGACATTCCAGTTGGTGTGAAGAATTGAGTATTAATAGAGTAAAATGAACATGGTCATTTCTGTATTGCAATTAGTTAGTTAACTCACTTGATCCATAGAAGATACAGGTTCAAGTTCCTGCTGTAATGAAAATATACCTGGTTAAATGTACAGAGATGATTGCTTTGTACCTCCAGAGGTCTTCAAGATGGCTGTACTGACCTGCTTTCAGCCCTCTTGATCCAAAGCATCACGCCTGAGGTGTGCTGGGGATACACACATTTATCATCAGGCCCCAGTAGGCAGATGTGTTCCCACCTTCTCTCACCTCTATTTTGAAATGTCAGATTTCAGGGCATTCAGCTGCTGCTGTAACAAGGGTTCCCACCAGCTCGTCAGTGTCTTATATTAATTAAATGTGTACCAGCCAACATAATCTTTTCAAGTTGATGTAAAGCAGCCATCTCTAGACACTGGGGGTATCTAAATACCAACTATAAAAACAGCAGGGAGTCCAAAGTAGTGTGTTTACACGTACAGTGGTAAACAAGTGACCTCCAGGCATTAGATCCTGTGAAGCTAAAGGTCATACAGTTTGGAGGTCACAGTAGCAACTCTGTCCTTGTCTCTCTGTCTCATTGACGTTGCGATCAGAGCTAGTCTCACTGCATTTCACAGTGTGGTGGCTGGAATTACGTCTCCATGAGTAGGAGTCATCTGGCCAAGTGTAGGCATCTCTACTGTAAATGTCAAAATTTGAATTGCTTGCCCTTGGTTGTGTTCACCAACTAAACTCAGGAAAGATTGGTAGGGCATGATTATCTCACCCACAAATAGTCATCTAAAATCAGTCAGATATACTGCATCTATAAATTCCTAGATAGTTACTTTGGAGATGTTTAAAGTCAGAGTGTCACCCAAATACCAGCAGATATTCTCAGAATGCCATTTAATTTTCTATAGGCTTTCCAGCAGTTATTTCTTAATCTTTTTAATGGAGCTTTTAACAGATAAATTTTTTAAAGAATATTGATTCTGTCCCTTAGCCAAGAAAGCATTTTTTTCTTTAGAGTTGTTTTGGAATCAAGCATTAGGGAAATTCTAGCAACTGACAATGTTGCAGTTAACCAGAATATAACAGCGTTCCTTTCACAATATCAGCAAAAGATTAATTTTTGCAGTCTTGCAGTCTGATCACCAAAGCATGGAAAGTCTCTCACCTTGGCATGATGGAAGAAGGGAAGACATCGCCTCTTACATTTTTATGGACTTGATGACTACTGTAATGTGTAAAAAGACTTTTAATGGAGTTACTTCATTTAACAATCTTGTGCCTTCCAAATTCTCTGAAACTTCTACACAATTAGACCAAAATAGGTTTAAAAATCTCACCAGACCAGATCTTCCCATCTACACTAGTGATTGCATTTTTACATAAATTTTGCATTCATTTAAACAATAAGTATCAGGAAGAAGCCTGGGTGGAATTAAAGCCTTAGTACTGGAATCCTTACAGGAATAGCAAAAATATACAGTAACTTGAAAAGTCACTTTTTTTTTTTTCCAAATCTTAGGAAAATAGCACTTTAAAGTTCACTTCAACAATTTAGCCTTATTGAAGGTCTTTAGATCTATTAGAGATATCTCACTTTAAAAAGACATTCAGGGTATGACTATAACAACTTTTAAATGTTTTGTGCTAATGGAAGATGATGGGTTGGTGAGCTGGGAGAGTGAATCCTCTTTTTAGCCATAGGAAAGACTGACAGCAGTGCACGCTCCTCTGAAGTGTGATGACAGTGTGCCTTAGACTAACATATATGTCCAGATTCGTGGTTGCACAAATAATAATACAGGTTTATATTTAAGTATGTGACTTGGAATATGTGTTGCTACATTTAAATGCACTCTCAATGCAGAGGAAAAAAAAAATTTGGAAATTTTTGAACTTGGGAAAATACTGAGGGTGGTCAGAACTTGGAAAGAGGTTGCCCAGAGATGTTGTACAATCTCAACACTGGAGATACTAACGTTTTGATAGGACTAACCCTGAAAAGCCTCTTAAACTTTGAAGTTGGATCTAACTTCAAAGCGGAACCTTTTTTAACGGAGGTCTGAAGCAGATGACCTCCAGAGGTCTCTTCCAATGTAAGTTATTCTGTGATTCTTATTTACTAGCTTCACTTGCCTGACCTTACATTCAATGCAATTGTTACGAAATCACTAAGTTATATGAAATCTCTGACATTCACCTCATTTAGAAAAGGAAGTGACTCTAAATTTCTGTTTATGATTCCACTGATGACTTCTTGCCCTTAAACATTCCAGTTGAAGTTTAACTGGCTGTCTCACACCGCTTACACGTTTTGTTGTAACAGTGCTAATTAGTCTATGTCTACAACAAATCTCTGCAGCTCCTTGCCAGCTGCCCTTCTTTTCTTGCTTCTGACATTAGCAAAGTAGGTACATTGTACCACCTGAGAGCTTTAGGAGCTCCCTTCTGCTGTAATTGCCTAGTCATAGATGAAGCTCTGCTTACACTTCGGTATGGAGGAAAAACACTGGAGTTTCTACACCAGATTAAAGAATATTTGCTCTTCATTCTGACATCCTATCAGGGCAGAAGCCAGTACAGAATTACTAAGGGACAGAGATGAACAGGAACCACTCTCCTCTTTCACCACATGCAATGATTGCCACCAGTTGTATAAAGCTGTACTCCTTTCCCCAGGCTCTACTCTAAATTAGACTGAGGCAAATTCAATTCAGAAAATGTGCATTGAGATCCCAGGGTAGTCTGTAGGTGAAATTCAGCAGAAACAAGTGAATGTGTAAGACTAATTTTGCATGTGAGGTCCTCGGACAACCCAGCAAGTCTGTACTGATTTTGAATTTAATAGGTGTTTAATAGAATACACCACCAATGTGGGATGTTTGAATGTGCAGAATGAAAACCAACTAATGTAACAGTGAACATCAAAGCAGTTTTGTCCTACAGTATGTCTCACACTAGCTCAGAGGACACTTATTTTGCAGACAAGTTTAATGCTGTTCTAAGTATGACTGTTAATAGTTGCACTTGATTACATCAAAACTGAAATTACTTTAGAGGCAGATAAATACAAAAAGCATTCATTTCAAGCTTAAGATAGTTAAATGTAGATATCTACAGGAAAAGTATGTGTCTAAGGTCTTTTCATACTCCAGGGTGATCTAGACAATGGAGGCTTGAAAACAACTCAGCCAAACAGACTATAGGACACAATTCAGTTGCTGTCCCACAGGTATCTATCTGGTACCATTTGAGATGCCTTAGGCCATCTAAGACATCTGCATGGGTCTCTTAGATCTGACCCAGGATCTACAGGAGACTCATGCTTTTCTGGAGTTGCACTAGGAAGCCAGGTTGGATACTTAAAGGCATCTCAAGTGACCCTAAATGCCTAGACTTATGCAGCAGAAGTGAGCCTTCAGTTGATCAGAATAATTCTTTTGATTAGACTCAATTCATTTGCCCACATATGGCTATCCTGTTCTCTTTCTGATTCTCAATGTTGATTGAGACACCTTTGGAACTGGCAGACAGGACTCAAGGTTCATACCTTGTTCACTTCCTGGACCTGTAGCTGGAGCCCAGGCAGCATGGCCTGGGGCATCCAAAGTGGCACCAAATCCTATATGAAGGAAAATGGGTCAGGTTCTATTGTCAATATTCTTTTTGAGAGTAAAATCTTGGAAAAATGTGGCTAATATGTGAGTTAATGCCTCAAAATTAACAGTTCCCTTTAATCAGCCTCCTTTGTTTATTTTTTCTCCCTTTGAGCCCATGATTGCCATGAAGCTGTCAGATGGAAGTGGCCAAAGAAAGAGCAAGGTGGGGAAGGAGAAGAGCTAAGACCACTGTCTCAGAGAGCTGGGAGGGTCAGATGCAGCCCAGCAGCTACCAGGAGTTGGCACGGCTGCTTCTCAGCTCCTTGGAGCAGTCCTGATCTAATGATGAGCCTCAGACCCTCTGGAGGACTGGAGACCATGGCATTCCTGAACCTGATGTGATGAAGTGTCCTCCTCCTTTGGACAAGGGAGGAGGGTACTTTCTGGCACTGATCTTCAAAAGATGGGGGAAGATATAGAGAGGAGTAAGAAATGGATGTTTCAGGAGGAAAAGCAAACAAAAAAGTGTCTGAGGGGCAGGGAAGATAGATATGTGAAGATGGTCATAGGAGTCATGCAGCAGTTACTCTCTTGGAATAAGACAACAGAGTAAGTAAGCTACTGTGGAGAGAGCAGACTGATACACTGAGATTGCTTTCTCACCCACCTGAATTCTAGTCAACTCTCTCTGCTACAGCATTTTCATATTTAGTTTTCTTTTTTTAAAAAAAAAATTTTATACCTTGGATACTTTATGACAGGCATTGGACAAAGTCACAGTCTCCTCTTCACCGCATCTGACCAACATTTCTTTAAGCAAAATGTTCCCTTGCCAAGGACAAGGCTTGGAAGTGGTGAGAGGATGTGGCAACTTCCCCCCTCGACTGCTGGCCACGTGCCCATGGTTGGGTCAGGCCAGTCCATGGCTGTGCTGCTCAGCCACCGCATTGCTCACGCTGCTCGATTGTGAGTCCTCTCGGTAGGGATCCTCAGTAGTTCCTGACACTGGTCAAGACATCTCAAAGGAATGGGGGTCTTGTTGCCAAGTGGAAACCCAACTTAGGCACCTAAGAATGGGCTCCATGGAGTGACATTCCTAACTGCAGCGATGGGCTGTTTACTGAAGGTGAAAAATAAATGTAATGCATTAAAGAGACAGGGGAGCATATAGAAGGAGCAACACTGGAAGATGATAAAATATCCCAGGACAGCACTGGCACTGGCTCACAGTCCTGAAAGTGAAAAGGATGAAGACAAGCTCCTGGAAAAACAGACATACATAGTAGAACAAAACAGACAGCATCCTTCACACTCAATCTCCCAATCTGAAAAATCAACAGACCTTTTTTTTTTGTTTGTTTTCCTCTTTAAAAAAAGCAGCAACAACAAAACAGAAGCTGCTTTTAAAATTTAGCTGTAAAAAGAAGTCTGAGAGGGAGCTCACAGCTTTATTCAAACAGGAGAAAAACCAGAAAACTCACCATTCTGGCCACAGAAACACAAACAGTTCACAGTAACTCATGAATGAGCTGAACATGGCAGTAAAACAAGGATATAAAGTAATTTTAGTCACAGTGATTCATTGTAGTGTTACGTGTCTTTTTCTCCAAGGCACACTTTGTAGTTGTTGTGCCTTAGGGGTGAGCATCATCTGATTTTCACCTTTGCCTGCACTGTCAAGCTCTGTGTAAGAACCGGTTGCCCCCAGCCTACATTATAGTCAATGGAAAGAGGCAGGCTCTTGCTGCTTTGATTCAGTGATTTGATGTTTTAACTTTAAGATGAAATCAGTGGGTCTCGTCGATTATTTCCCTCCAGTAAAGGGTGTCTAGTGTATTTGAGGTAAGCAATTAATATCTATATTGTCAGTATGTCAACCGAAGCTAACACTGCCCTTACTGCTTCCTAGGTGTCTGCATCACACAGGATGAGTATCAGCTCAAAGTGCCTTTTTTCTGTCCTTTGCCGCAGTTGTTGAGGGTTGGTCACTGTTTGGCACTATTAGGCTCCACCCTGTGCCCACACTCCTCTTCGTGAGGTCCCAGAGCTCCAGGGGTTGAGAGAAGCACAAGCCATGGAAGCTATGGTGAAATTTAAGCCATCTGAACATGACCCTTCACGGGCCTGGCAAAATCACGAGGGCATCAGGAGCTATGATTAATCCAAGTTTGATCTGATTTGCTGTCTAGGCTCTGGCATGGAGCTCTTACACTGGTGGCGATGCTTTGGATTTGGAGAACACTGCAGTGTCTACTGCAGCTAAGGAGAATGACCACTGCAGAAGACTCTACAACTTGCATCCACAGAGATGCCTGCTCCTGCCAACATCTGGCTTTTATTCAAATGGTGTCTGCTAGCCTTTCCCTGGTGTGCCACTGAAAGCCGGGCTGATGAAACCCTGGGTTGCTGGCTACCAACACACTGTATCTATCACATGAATCTGAAAGAAGGTCTTTCTGGCTTTCCAGCTCCCTTGTATCTCATCCCTTGAACTAAACCCTACACAAAATGAACAAACCCTATCACTGACTAGTACTAAAATACCCAGTGAATAGTCATGACAACACTTTGGCAGCTTTGAGTCCCTCCTCTCTAAAGGGCTTAAAAGCACTTCATGAATGTGCAGAGACTCAGACTGTCTCCGATAAGGTCCTGCATCCTGCGGCAAGACACAAACCACCTTACTTTATTTTGCAGGTGACATCCCTAATGATCAGAAAACAACTCAAGCTCTGTCGATATTATAAGAACGTTTGTTGTTTTATTCTTTTTGGTGGGTACAAAAACCACAGTTTCTTACACAGAACAAGATTATAAATAATATCTGTAACATGAGTGACCCGTAGTCTCTTTTGATTCTACACTGCAGACTGATGACGTACTCTAAACATTTTATCATTTTGTTTCCTGTATTAGACAGATGCAAATCTGTGGAACACGGAATGATGGAACAGAATGAAGGTAACAGCAAACAAGAGGATGACCAACAACTTTTATAAAAAAAAAGTCTCTGAATTTTATTACAGTGATGGCATTTTATATCAATTATTGCAATGAATTGTTCCCTAAGATGGTTAGAAAAAAGAATTGTGTTGTCCTCTACCGAATTTACATCAGTTAAAAAGCAAGCATGTTTCAATATTCCTCTTTTTTTTCAAAGAAAATGTAAATAATTTTTTTTTTTTTTCACAGGATTTACATATTTATTATTTTCTTATCACAGTTTAGTGATTCATTTCTACAGCTGAACAGCTGAGTATTCTTCCATTGTATATATTGATGTTCTGGAGACACAGGTTAGCATGTTCATTGACTTCTATAGCTATTTTTCTCTCTTTGTCAAGACAAAGACCAAAATGTTGTCCTTTCTGAGCATGTTCTTCACAGTTTAATGCGCTAAATTGGCAAGTCTTATTAGTTTTAAGTCCACTCAAGTGAAATTTGCTGCTGTTAATACACCCTTCCCAGCCCCCTCCCCCCAACAAAACTAAATTATGAATTTTCCTGATATAAAATCTGAGTTTGGGTTTCCGAGCTGAGCTCATGCACACATTGTTGCTGATGATGTCTGGCGCATTTGGACGTACTTCCCTTTCTCAGCCAAATTATTAGTTCATCAATGACACTCCTATGTCGTTACAGTCTGTGCTGTGTTCCCATCAGTCACCAACACAGTTTGATTAAGGCACTCGATTATTTTTTTGGTTTTTATGGTAGGTCCGATGCAATTACAGCCAATCCTGAACTTTGTCTAATTGCAGTTCCAGTATGCACGGCCTTCGGGCAGTCGGGAGTCAATACGCGTCCGTTTTCTCCCACACTCCCTGTGATGGATAATCTGGCTTTGTTTCTTATGGCTTCAGAAAAGGTAAGCTAGGTTTGAAAAAAAGGAGAAAAGAGGGAAGTGTTACAATGTTTCTGTCCTTTAACAAACCAGGACACAGCAAACACCAAAATATTAAATTTTAGACATCTGCATTTTTTCATGTTAAATATAATTAATTATTAAATAAAATTAATTATTAAATATAATAATAGTAATAATCATAAATATAATACATAGCATTTAAGTCTACTAGGGGAATATAACTAGCAATTCTGAGGGTAAATTTCACTACAGTAAATCATTATTGATTTAAATATAAAATCCAAATTTGATCAAGAAATTAACAGAAGAGGCAATACCTTCATCTAAACTGCTTCAAACTGCATTTATATACAGTGAAATGAGAATCAAGACCTTTCATGATCCTGAAAGCATTAGCATCTGTGAATAAAGTCATGCACAGGTGTCTACAGGCTTAGACCTTCAACTAGTAATGTCAAGAAGAAATTTAACTACTGAAAATTGTTTATGAATTGCAATAGCTGTATCAGCTGTCTTTGTGATAATTCCATGGATCAAATCTAAACAAATTATTACTTCGTTTCACAATGCACATATTTAGTATTAGTAAATTTGAGAACTGTCCTCAAATCTCTTTTCATATATATATTTTTTTCTTACAATTAGAGAAGGTGGGAACTTTCAAAGGAAATGTAGTTTATTGAGAGAAAATAAAATTTTCTATAGTTTTCTACATCAGGTCTAAATCTTCCACAAGAAGGTTTAAATTTTTGTTACCTCAAAATCTTTCCTTTCAAATAAATCAGAACAAAATATCTTGTTTAGGGACTAACTGACTCAGGCAAAAAGATTGGATTTGTTAAAAAAAAAAAAAAAAAAAAAGATTTGTAGTTATGCCATCTAACTTTAGTCATCCAAAAATCAGTAACAGCTAAAAGAGCGCTCTCATGTGTTGATAGAAAAAGCCAAGATGACTAGTTGACTACATGATTTCCAGATGACTAAAATTAAGGAAGTGTGTAAGGTCAACCAATGTAGCAAGGACACGTTGGAACAACAGGTGCCCAAACTACGCGATGCTGAAACAGATTTCAAAGATACCATGTTAAGATACCAGTTAGTGGGGAAACAGTTAGTGGGGAAATCTGATTTCTACCAGCAGAAGCTATAGCCTATGCAATTAACTCATGTAACTAGTGTGCAGGGATGCAATCTGAAATACCAACTGGAAAAAGAGAGACAGGAGGGTGCATTCACATAGGAGCAAAGGGATGACAAACATAACAAAATAATTTTATTTGCCTTATTACTGATCTCTACATTTAGAACTTTGTCCCTCTGAGCCCGGTTTCTCCTTCCAAGGTAGCAGTGAAATCCTGAGTTAGGCTTTGATTATGCTGAAGTTAATTTTATCTATGTGTCTGTATACGTATGAAGAAGTCCCAAACGTTTTTACTGCTTCTGAGTGCACTTCTGTGAAAATGCACCAGTTTAATATTGCATTCCTATCAGTGGCTCCTTCAAAAAAGAATTCTCAAAAGTACAGCTGCTGTTGTGGCACAGCCGGAGCTTGGATATAAAAGCTACTTTCCAAATCAATTGCCCTAAAAATGTCATCCCTCACAAGCAGCCGAACTCAGGAAAAGGCCTCAGTTTACAGAGGGCATTATGGCATTCCCCTTACGCTGAAAAGCCTTGGCTTTGGTAATCATCAATTGCAATGTTCAAAGTCACCATTTGAAAAGCTTCCCTGCTGCCACAGTACTTTGTGACAGGGACTGCCACAAACATTTCTTGACCGAATTCAACAGCTAGATATAAAAAGGGAGGGAGAGGTAATGAGGGAGTGGGGACCTGGGCCCACACAGTACCAAAAACCTCAACTACTCCCCAGCAGCAAATAAAAATGTATGCATTTGCAAAGCACAGACACAGAGCAATGTGGTGTAACTCCACATAGTGCACGTCTGTTGCAAATGGATGTCGAGGACTGGTAACTCCTGCAGAAATGCACAGAATGTGTTCCGGTCAACGGCAAGAAAAAAAACAGGTGCTTTAGCTTTGGGTAGGGATGAAAGTCCAAACCAGACTAGAATGTAAACTTGGGTGGGAAAGGCACAGCTTACTCCAGGTGTGCTAAATTTCCCAGAAAATCATCATTGTGTACCAGCCATCATCGTGTACCAGCCATTGTGTCTCTCCCTCAGTTGGAGCAGCTATCTGTTCATGGCCATTCTGGGTTTACCACTGGGAAATCTGAGAGAGAACTCAGATTTATACGGGATATATGAGTTGTGTGTAACTGTGGTTTTGTAGCTCAGTCTATATAGCTTTCTGGCCATTGACAACACACTCAGGACAGAAACACAGTAAAAAGGGATCCACCAAAAAAACAATAAATCAAATAACGAACAATTTCTCAGCAGCCTTCCACAGAATAACAGAAAAAGTTGCAATAAACCAACTCCTCTCTTCTCACGGGAGAGGTTAACAACAGCTCAGCAACACACCACAGAAACAACCCAGACAGTTAACAAAGCCAGGAGGAGCAGGTCAAACTTGTACTTGGGAAGGTGCCATAAAGCCAAGTAACCAGGTAAGCTTCTGTGTTATATTTTAAACTATGCTACGGGCAATAAGCCAGGATAATACTCTGCTTAACTGTGCTGTTAAAATTTCAGAGTTATGGCCTGGCTGCAAAAACATTTTCAGGAGAGGCTGGGTTGAGAGGGAAAAGTCTTGGTATTTACTGTGACTATTACTCAAATTGTGAAAGACTGTGTGCGGTAAGTGTATGCAGTTAATAGTGATAATGCATTTTCAAATTTGTCATTAGTTTTGGTTAAAGTACTTGTGGAATTAATCACATGAAAACACTGACTGCACTGTTCCTACTAGGAGATGGGAATTTAGGAAACTCATATCCTCAGTCTCTATAATAAAAATATCCTAGTCTATGCGGGTTCTTTTGTTGTTCAGGCTTCTCTAGTACCTGGGCCACACAAAAGTTTCTTTGGAACAAATATTTAAGATGAACTTTTAATGTTTTTTTCTCTCTTGAATATGAAATTGGAAGTATACAAGTCATAGTGCGTTACAGATTTACTGAGCCATCCTGTTGCACTTCATCTTTTTTGTAATTAATTTCATAATGTTTTCATTGCTTTTTGTAGTTTTGTAATTGATTTTGTTAATTATAAAAAACAACATGGGGTGGGAGAGCAAGAGAAGGCAGCTGAACTGGAAGCTGGTTCATGAGCTTTATGGCCCACTGAGAAGGCCATGGAGAGGTGGTGGTGGTGGTGGCTGGCTGGATACTGGGACAATCTCTTTGAAAGCCTCTGGGTTTGAGGTGAGGAACTCAGTAGGGCTGAGTTCCCTAGAGAGCAGGAGAGGAGGCTGTGAGGCTCCACACTGCCCTCAGAGCATCAGCTCAATGGGTCTACTAAAGGCTCACTGCTGATACCCAAAAATGTTAAACTGCTGCCCAGGGGAAGAGGAAAGGATTGTTTCCTCCTTAAAGCAAACTTCCTTCCCTGCCTTCAGCAGATGCAGTAGCCTGTCGTCCTGTCTGAATGTCTTAATCCCACACGTACAGACTGGTCCTTTATCATACAGACTAGTCCTTTATCATACAGACTAGTCCACACATAAAGACTAGGTCCACATTTTCATTTTCTGCTGCCTCACAGGCAGGTGAGTTTCCTGAGACAACTCACTTTTTACTGGATTAAACTAAAAGAAAAAACATGGTAATGAATATTAATTGTCAAGAGGGTTATTTAAACTATTCTGTATTAGTTTAAAAAATATAGTATTAAAACTATTTGATGTTAGATTAAAAAATCAGCGCATTGGTTACTCATGCAGGTTAGAACCGCCAAGCATCTTTCCATGTTAGCAAGTTTTAGTCCCAGTACGATCCCTTTACTCCTTGGATAAATAAACATAATCAAAGGTTTTGAAATACAGGAATACCTGTAACGAGTGCTGCGGGCTCTGTACTGCTGCCAGCTAACAGGGGTTTAGGACTAGCACGGGTATGAACAGATGGCACAGTCTCCCTCTGCAGAGCACAGCACACAGGTAACCCCTCGCTGCCTGCATGGCTAGGGATGTCCATGTACCACCAGGAGAGGATACTGGACCTTGGCAGTCTTCCACATATAAGTGGTTTTATAAGAAGTTCACATGCTGAAATTTCTCAGGTAAATATTACAGCAAGTAAGTAGAATAAAGAATTTCAGAAGTCTATAAATATTTGCTCAAAATCCTAGTTATTTCTAATTTTTTTGGGTGAATTTTTAAATGTCTGCATCCTAAAATGTTTTCAAGAGTTTATCAGAAGTTTTGACTGACCCAAACACAAATTTTCAAGAAAATAAAATGCGACATGGGCCTTTTTTCCTGACTTATTCCAATAAGTCCCACAAAAATCCAGACTTCAGAGAAAGGTACTTATGACCTTTCCTTAAAAAATAAAACTCAGTTAGCCCTGAGTTTTATTTCAAAAAGAAAGTAAAGCAAAACTAAATTCTACATGTATAATCATCGTGTTGTTGCACCGAAATGACAGAGTTGGGAGGGAAGTCAGGGGACTGTCAAGTTATGCCATGCTTAACGTGCTACGCCAGTTTGGGTCAGGTCGGTATTTAAATAAAAGGTTTGGGGTTTTTGTTTTCTTTCTTTAAAACTATGTTTTGGATGCATTGCACCCTGTAAGCTTGATAAGGAACATGTTTTTTGGGACTCTAACTTTTATACCAGCCTGGGGACACTCTCATTTGTGGACACATCACTAAAGAATTTACAGGAAAAAGATATCTTCATTTGCATTTGGAACAATTACTTGCACAGGATTATTTCTTTTTAAGATCTTTTTTACTGACGGTAGGCAGTGAACTTGGGAGATGAATATTAGCATCTGGAAGTCCCGATTCCCAGTTCACAGTAAGGAATACTGGCCCATACTCTTGGAGTCCCCTAACGCCTACTATGCCTCACATTTTCACTAGTGAACAAAGTGCACAGCTAGGAGTTTTTTTTTTTTCTTTACATGGGGAAATGGGGCAGCTCTGTTACAATTAAAATATACCCAGAGTCACGACTTCTTGTATAACAGGGAAGAAAAGAAGACTACACAGTGACAGTATGTCTGGGACCGTTTCCCAGCCAGCGTACGCCAAGCCCCCTCCCTCGCCCCCCGAGAACCCACCTATTCCTTGCAGCGCTCCAGCTAGCATGCTCAACCACCATTCTCTGCTCACTCTGTGTCTGCTCTGTACTGTATGGTTCGGTATTGTACCGGCTGTGCCTTTAGACTGTAAGCTCCTCGGGACAGGGACCTGTTATGTGTTTGGCACACTTCACCTATTGTACAGCGCCGGGTACTCCAGCGCTATATAAATAATAAATAAAAAATAATAATTGTATCTCCAGTTGTTTCCTCCAAAACTTTTTTTTTTTCCAGGTGGCAACATAAAAATTATATTATTCATCTCCTTTCCCTAAATTTTTGTTTCTTACTTCCGCTGTAGGGATGGCTCAGTGATTTCAGGAAAATGTAGCTCAAGCTTTTTGTTAAGAGAGGGGATGTGTGGCTTGCTACTTGCAAGGGCAAGGAAGCTCCAGTTAGCACCAAAGGGCAGGGTCCTAGCTGCACCTTCATTTAAAAAGCAGCCAGTACAGCTTGGGAGCCGTGTGAAAATTATATTTAGAAGCCCCATTTGCTGCTACGTGCCATTTCCAAAGGTCAGAGAGTTGATCTGACTAATGATTAGTTGGCAAGATACTCACTGCATGGATGAGAACAAGTACATTTGTAAACCATCCCTGCCCGCCTGCTCAGGGGAACTGTGCAGGATGCAGCTCGGCAGCATCAGCGGTTCAGTCCCAACATCACTGCGTGAGCATCTAAATTACACTAGTCCTGAGCTAGGTAAGGGGGTACGTTACTGAAAGCTGAGGACAATAATCAAGGTCTATTCTCTGGTTAATGACTTTTTGTAGTTGTTACAGTGGGCAAAGGTTGACCTGAAGCGGGATATTGTGAAAAAAATGCCACACAATTAGCATAAAACATGTACCAAAGGGAGGGTGAAGGAATAGGGTGGGGAGGAGGGAGAGAAGGTAAAACAACATTTAGACTTCTTGTAACAGTGGCTTGTCTTCCGTTACGTTAACTATGGTTCAGTGACGTTGCCTATCCTAAATCTTGATTATAATGAAGTCCCAGTTAGGGCCAACATTGAATAATAAAGGCTTACAGCAATTTGTCATTAGTAGAGTGCAAACCTTTAGGAAAATAGACTGGCCAATCAAGTAATTAAACACTGGCCCTCTGAATATATATTTTATGATTTCAAATAGTTGTCATCTCCCAACTGATTCGACAACATTGAGTTGTTAAAAATATATTTTTTATGTTAAAAATTCCTTGTAATGCAGATGTCTATTAGCAACATATAATAGTATACTGTACATCTGCAGCCAAAAAAACTGAACCACTTTGCACTGAAGTTTTCCAAAATATAAAGCTCTGTTCAGAAGCAAGCACCACTAGACAGACATGTCACAACACTGCGTTACAAGATGCATCACCCACTCACTGTAGTAGGCCCTAAGTCCTACCCCTAAATTTTAATACTTTCGGTTCCATATACGTTGTAACCTTCTCTATAAGTTGCTAAATTCTGGGTATTCTGCGAGGAAGTTGGGTTAAAAGTCTGTGCACTCTTTGCCACCTTCATTCGTTTCGCCTCTGCCCTGGACTTGTAACAGAACTCTATCAAAGCCACCAGCATTGCCAAGCCCAAGCCTCCAACCAGAATGTAGAAGACTCCAGCAACGTTGCTGAGACTCAAGGCACTCGTCTTGTCCTGGGGAAACAGAAGTGACACAGTTAACCCCGGAAACCAGACCCCTGGACGCACAAACTACACATTAAAACATTGGAAATAGAAATAAATAACAATGTTTAGCTGAAATTAAATGACAGTTGTTTACATACTTCTCACAAAATTTGACCTATTTGGATCTACAAAATATATTTTAAGCACCTAATTTTCCCAGTTGGCACAAAAAATATTTTAAGTATATTGCCAACACATGAGGATGTCATTGGTTGCTTACTGCAAAGCATTACTTCCACGAAGTGGAGAATTAAACAATGACATGTCTAGCTCTCTTTAGGGGACATTTTAACACTGATACAAAACTGCATTTACATAAAGCTCTTTAAAAGCTTTGAAATCCAGAAATCCATTTACATCAGACAAGACTCTGCTTGATCTTTACAAACACAGTAATTGTACTTGTGGTAGGCATTGTTGTTAATTTAAAAGATCCAGACTGAGTTTCTGATACTTAAATAACAGGTGAAAATAACATGTGAGGCTCAAGTTATTTCTTTGAACAAACACTTCCTTTGAAAGTGCACGCTGTACCATACACATCATGATATATTTGCCTCTTGCCGATTACTGTATTTTGTTTTTACTTTATTATATGTTCTGGAACATGCCCATGGACTACTACGGCTCAGTAATAGTACAATTTTAAATATTAATTTCTGAAATCTTACACATTATTTATAATTTAGACAACAGCAAGAACTTTCTTTAGCAAATTATTAAATATGCAGCATTTTATAAACTATCACCTTCTTGGACTTACTGTAGTACATAACTATTCTACATTTCTCTATACTTCACTGCTTAGTTATGAATGATATTTTTTTATTTGAAATCCATGCGCGTTTTAGCACAGTTCTCAAGGAACTCTCTCAGGATTGACTTCCATATACTACATTGTGCACCTTAAGATACTTATAAAGCTTTATTCTTACGCAGACTATATAATTTTATCTAAAGTAAGGACAGTACTTAACTTTCGATTGTAATCTCTATGAAATTTTAACTTACAAAGAATGCAAAACATTTGGATTTTTAATTTAAAGAGGCACTATTCGTTGTGTAATCAGTAGATTAGCACAGTAACAATTCCCAAGGGCTCTAGGGGTGTTTGGGGCTTATAGCTGGGTCCTGCTTTGTCTCATTTTAGCTGTCTCAGAGGACTCTGAATACCTGGGAGCTGACTGTGTTCCTCTGGTGGCCATTGCCAACACGATGCTCGCAAACAAGGAGGAGACAGGACTGAGGAAGACCTGTGGTAGGTTGAGGCTTTCTCAGCTCTTGTTTACAGGTGCTCTGCCCTCCTCTCATCTGCTTTACATGCCTTTCTCCAAAGCACTTGCCAGAAAAAGCAAAATGTGTTGGAAGTTTGTTTCCCAGGTTAATTTTACCCGCTTTCCAGCCAGGTAACTCTCAGGGGAGGCAGGCAGCAAGCAGTGGCTGCCCGTCACGCTTCCCTTTTAGCTCTGGACGGTGTGGGCTGGCACGGAGACAGGCACTGTGAAGAAATTTCATACTCCCCAAATACAGGGCTGGGATCGACTGTGGTGCTTCCCTGCCATCAGAAAACACCCACTTCTGTGTTTGTCCCCAAACAGAAAGAAATTGAGAAGGCTCCACTCCCTGGAGCTGTCAGGATTACTGTTTGGGAATGGACTAGGGTAAACATTGGAAGCTGTAGAAAGCTATTAATCATTGAAGCCTTTCACTTCAAAGCTCAAGCTAAGTCTTCCTTGGGTCCTCAAGGGACCTTCCCAAAGGGAGCCAGGTACAGCCACCCTGGGCAGCGATGAAAGGCAGTCCTTCCCGCTAGTGTTTCTCCTTTTCCAAAAACTGCTGAGGGAGGCCAGCTCCGAAAGGAGAAGGCGTGAAGGGACGCTTCCTAAGTAGTCAATGAGGAAAGTTCATCTCCCTAGGCTGCGAGGAAACAACTAACCCAACTTGCCTCCCCCAAACCCCAACTCCAACCTTGTAGCTCTTCAACACATGCCCTGAACATGTAGGACGATGTTTGGGGATTTATATTACTGAGGACTTTAAAAAGTAATAGTGCTTCTTTAAATTAAAGTGCGACCCACATCAAGATGGGGCAAAGCTGATTTGTTCTGTGTCTACAGCTGCTTATTTTATTTCTATGTCATTTTGTTTATTACTTCCTTTACTGCTTTGTGAACACGATAGTAGCTCCCGAACTGCAGCGACTGACCTTACTTCCAGAGTCCTTGGGTCCACATTCACCTTTATCGTACCACCATTTGTTTTTCAGCTTGTCTAAGACGCCTGCCTCACTGAGTTTCAAAACGGCAAGGTTTACAGGAGTTCTTCACGTGGAAAATAACATAAATAACATTATATATGTTATTTTATGTTATTCAAGTAAAACTACATAGAATCGCATTGCAAAGTGACAGAGCAGAGGCCACAGTGGGTGCTATGTCATGTACTGTTGGCCCAGGTTTAGAGACAGACATACGACCGGGACCTGCTCCATCGCTTTAGGTAACAGGCACATACTGCTGGGGAAAATTTGTAAATAAATAGTATGCAATTACTGTGAACCCAAAACTATTGGCTCAGACATATTAACAACATTCCCTTCAGAGACATATATAATACAACTGGATATATGACTTACGAAATGTACTCATTTGTGTTCCTTGCTTTCAATCTATTTTCAGTTTGCATGCATACAAGCTAATAGTATGACTTGGCTACAGCTATCAGCTATTTCCTTTACTGCCCTCAAAATTATGCTGGCAAGAGAAAGGAGCGGCTTCGTGCAGTTTGCTGCCCGTAACCACTTGGCAGAGACCTGTAACTGCCCCCAGTGCCGAGCACGGCGGGCGCCAGCAGATCTGCACGCAGAGAACTCAGGGGGAGAGCTGTGATGCCCTTATCCTCAGCTAAGAAGCACATGACAGTCAATCTTTCAATTTAATTTCCTGTTTCAACATTATGTTAAAATTCAAAGTTTTTCCTCAAATGACACTATTCAAATAAGTCTTTCAAGGGTTCCAGGCTGATGATAAATTACTACTCAGAACATCTTCTCTTACTTGTGGTATTTGCTGTGAATGACACAATGGAATTTAATAATTAGAAGAAAACTAATCTGATGCCTCAAAGTCATGAACCACTGTGGGTCTACACTGAGGTTACCTAAACTCAGTGAATAATCTCAGAGTATTATGGTAATGCCTCACTTCATGCAGTTGTATTAGCTTATTTTCTAAAACCCTGATTAACAGACTTATTTTATGTACTTTCCACTTTGAAACATTGACTGTCCAATTCTTAATGTGGTAGGCATATAGATATCTATTTATGTGCAGGTGTGCATGAAAATACAATATATATCAGAGAAGGAGCTAGAGGAACAAAAATGGCATGTGATAGATGGCCTTCTGGTGATGTCACAAAAGATAAGACCTGATCCTGTGAGTGCCAGCAGATTCCTATGGAAAAATTAATCTCTTGTAACATAACATAATCCATACATTGCTAAAATCTGAACTCATTAATTCAAGGCTTAATAAATAAATAAACCAGTGCAAGCATTAATTAGTAAGTGTAACTGAACTCACTAAAGTAGTTACTATGAAAGAGAAAAGGAGATTGTAGTTATACTCTGTAACTGGCTTAACTGAAAATCCCCAAATCCTTATATACAAATGTTTGTGCATGTTTGAGTATATCTATATTAAATATACACGTAGCAGCTGGTGAACCATGTATGCTACTCTTAGCCTTAGGGATCCTGTCTTTCCAAACATTCTGATGACTCTTTGTATATCTAGACATATAAAGTAGAGGGAATTCACCTCAGGTCAGTTTTTCTCCCCAGAAGTTAAGCCCCAAGCTTGGCTGCCTCTCTATGCTTCACTGCAGTTAAAAGAAAAAGGTAAGTACCTCCAAAAGATGGGCTTAGACATCAGTTTTAACAAAGGATGAAGCAATGCTGTTGAGATGCCTGTATCTGTTTGCTACAGAGGAAGTCTCATGCCTCAGAGAAATGACAATTTTTGACAGTTACAGTTGGGTGACAGGATTCCCAGGTACTTTCAAGTGATCCCCTTAAGTAAATGGAATCTGCTTTCCAAATCCCACATATTTAATTCATATGGAATACTCTGCTTCTATACAGAAAAACGCCTATTTCTTGACCTTTTTTGGTATTCAAACTTACATTTTGTCTTCGGGCTTCCTGGCAGCAGGTTGTGCAGGTTGATAGTGGAATGTGAGAGTCCCACAGCTGTGAAAGGAGTGGGTAGCAGTTTGGGTTGCTGGCAAGTGGCCTGTCAATATGATCCTCTCTTTGCTTCTAGTACAAGCGCGAAATGATTAATATTACTTGGATAGCCATCGTCTGTAACATGTCATGCATTGACACTGAGCCACATTTCAGTGCCCCTAAATCCCAGCAGTGTAAGAGGGCTGGTTATGGCAAAGATAAGGGATATCCAGGTACTGTTCTCACATGGAAAATCAGAATCCTGTGGAGATGTTGCAGATTAAACTGATTAAAGTGATAATTAGGGCTCTAGATAAACTATCAAGACCAGCAGCAAGCTGGGACAGCAGATGTCTCCCACTCTTCTGCTTGTTTTTTTTCAGCACTGTTTAGGTATATAAAGCCTAATACAGGCAAGGATTTTTTCTTCTTTGCAGCTGTAGCTCCATTCATGTTATACTTTCTGCATCATCTCTGTGAGGGAGCTCTCAGGTTTTCCCTTGGGAAAAGCAATCAATTTCATGCTTAAAATTGCCATGCTATCTTCAATATATAACTGGGCGCAATGGCAATGACCAGCACAGATGAGGCTTTTCACTGAAATACAGCCAGTGATGGGGCCGAGGCCAAGCCCTTGTTTCTCCTCTCTGCTACTGTCCTTTACATATTCCCTCAGAGAGTCCTCGCTGTGATGAGGGAGAGGGACTCTGAGCTAAATTTAAAAATACTTTATGCTTTCAGAACAGGATTTTTGTCCCACTACAAATCAGCCAGCTGAGATGGGAAATGTACACAGTCCAATATGAGAAACCCATACTGAGGGGGTGCAGAGCACAAAAGGAATATTTTTGCTTCTGCTTTTCAGAAAAGCAATGTGTACCTGTTTGCAATCACAGTAAGTGACTGCGAGTGTTGTGAACTTTCTTGTATTTTAGGTTTTTTTTTTTTTTTTTTTCTTTTAGTAGGAGATTTTCAACAGCTCCCAGATCACCTTGGCTTTCAGGACAAGCCACTTATCAGGCATCTTTCCTTTCTTTGAAAATCTCCTCTCCAAATAAGCATCATTTTGACCGTGTCAGTCATGAACTCGGAGATAACAGCTTGTTACTACACTGCTTACACAACTGGTTGGTGAATAGTCCCACTGATACTAAGGGAGGAGGAGACTAAAAATCAGTATGGACTGCTGTACGTGAGCAAGAGCAATACACTTAAGTCATAGAGAGGATAAATCCAGCATTTAGAATTAAACTCAATATTACAATGGAAAATTACTACAGATTTTTTCAAGTTGTTTAGTGATTCCTGAATTCCTAATACTGGCCTAAATTTTCAACTAGAGTAAACTGGCAGAGTTTATGAAAATCAGTGTAGTTTTCCCCATGTACAGCTGCTGAGAATATCCCTTGTTATACGTAGACAGGATTTATCTGCCTTAAATGCAGGTAAGGATAATATATGAAAAATAATATAAATACATGGAGAGGAATGTGTCCCATGTAGCCACAGAGCAAAACTTCTGTGTGATGGCACAGGAGACCCTATTCTTCATCCGCATGCTGAAGTCAGTGGTGGCACAGCCTGACCTGGGTGCAGGGACACTGGTTTCCTACTTTTTCATCATATTCTCAGCCCTTCTACCTCCGCTGTTGGCTTCTTACTCATTTCCTCCTATCCTGTCATCAATCACTTGCTGTTGGAAGGGCTGGTTTTTAAGAGCCTCAGGTTGGATCCTGTGCCAGCAACATCAGTGAAATCACAGTGCCTTAAAATGGCATTAATGATGTTCTAACTTAGTTGTGTTCAGGACAAAAAATGGGCAGTTACAGCATTTAAATTACAATACTGAGTGATTCTGAAACCAATACAGAACTTTGGTAGGCAGGGTTTTTAAAAATGCAATCACGAGTATGCTTTAGGAGCATTTTCATTACCTACTCATGGCTGAGCCATTAATTAAGTGTAAGGTCAGTCTCATCCGCTGAATCAAAAACAAGGGCCACTGTGTTCTCCTGAGGGCTGCCAGCAGAGACTGGAGGAAAGCTCCATCAGCACAGCTTCATTCCACTCAGGCTTTTATAAAACAGTGGAGCAGAGTGGCAGACACTGTGTTTAAACACCTTCCCATGCATCACAGGAAATGATGATGGCATATAGTTAAGATCTGGGGTAATACTTTCAAAAGCACTCAAATGAATTGGGGACCCCAGCTTTACCTTCAAATATGACTTAATTACTAAGGCCACCAAACCACGGGTGGTTCACACAGGGCAACTCTGAACCATCTTTCTGAATTATGGAAGATTGTTCCTTAAAGGGAACAAGGGATGGGGAGGCTAGAGATGACCTTTCAAGAGCACAGAATGGAGGTAGGAGAAATCTTGTTTCACAGAGAAAAAAAAAGCTTTGGAGAACTGCTGAACTCTCATGAAACTCCCTGATTTCTACAGTCCTCTGTACTATCACGACAGGTTATTCTGGGTCTAGACTCATATTCTGACTAGTGAATCTCAAATAGTAACAGCACTGTTATCAGTCAAGTCTCAGATGCTGTATTTCTTTCAGGAGAAGAGGATGTTCTTATTCTTGTTCATGAGAGTAGAAAGCCCTGTAATTTGGACTGGAGCTGCTAACAAAGCTCAGGGTTTGTTCTTTTTAAATTCATACAATGAAAAGAAGTATTAGTTAGAGATCCTTATGAGCTTAGTTCAGGACTTGTTGGTAGCTCTCAGGTTTACAATAACAGTGCATGGTGTCCTGGTTATTCCACTGATGACCATTTGCTAGCATATAAAATTAAAATATTTAGAGGTCCATTAATTCAGTAGTAAAGGTCTTATTGACGTTAATTGATCAGATTCTACAAGACTGTTCCTGAACAAGGAAATGGATTTTGTAGATGATAAATGGCAAACTGACACTCTGGGGAGACAGAGTAGCTGTAGTTTAAGGAACAAGACCAGATGCTGCTGCAACGCAGAATTTGAGAAATGTGGTAATGCCCACTCATCCCCATGATGTGCCACTGAATGTGGGCAGTGTGGGCACAGGACAGACCTGGGGCTTCCCAGGGGCACTGGTACTGCCCGCTGCCTCCGCTGTGCCTGGGAAAAGCTGTGGCAAGAAACACGAGGCCTGAGGTCAGACGAAAGCTCCAGGCAGGCTGTGTATAGTCCTAGGGCCACAGGTTGAGCTCCATCATGTTTCCCATCCTTTGCTAACGCTGCCTTGCCCGTGTTTGCTACTGCATGCTGAACTGCCTGTGCCACCTGTTTTTCATTGGCAATGTGTTCCTTCCTCCCTTCTGCATTCCTCCCTGTTTCTCCCTGGACTGCACTCCTTGCTGTTATTTTCTATTCCCTAGCCCTTCGGCTCCTTTTTCTGTCACTTGCCATCACACCTAACCTGTTCCTTCAGCACTTCCAGACATTTCCCTGGTGAGGCCCTGACTGCCCCTCTACCATGAAATTTTCCCTTTTCCTGCTTTGTGACTGGAAGCACCAGTGGCTGGTAATCAGCGAAAGTAAGTTAAAAGCATCCTTAGTTTGCAATCTAGCTTTTACCTCACCTTTCAGCCACAGCAGGTTTGTGAGTAGTGTATTTTTAAGAAAATTGAGGTATTTTAATGATGTGACTCCCTGCCTGTGACATTTTAAAAAATAAATAAACACCCCTCCCCCAATAATGGAAAAGCTCAGGCTTCGGTGGAGCATATAATAGTAGCAACATGGGAGATTTATGGTTCACTTGTGACCTCCCTTACAATAAGTTGGTGTCTGCTCCACTTGCAGGTCAGTGCTATCAGGTCTAATACACCTGAGCACTTTGGAATAGAAAATAGAGACCATTTTTGCAACTGTGACTGCTGGCAAGCAGAGCGGTGGGGAAAAGACAGGTAGAGCAGCAGGACTGAAGGTACAGTGAAAAGGATTAGGACACCAGTTCTGGGTGAGTGCAGAACAGCCCAAGGGATAGTCCCTGAGGCCAGGACACAGCATGAAAGAGCAGGAGGACTAAAGAAGGAGAGAAAATAGTAAGAAAAAATATATGTAGGCAACTGTAAAGAAAACTATAAACTGTGTATGACAAATCAGTCAAATTTAATCATCTATATCTGAATAATTCTGTGCCTGCACAGTTATCTGTGCCACATTCTCTTATATATTGTTCACACACAAGCACATAAATAAATATTACTACATGCTACCTGGCATGGAAGCATTTTTTAAATATCTTCATCTTCCTCCACCTCCACATCTTCCATGTCAACATCTTTGCTTCTTTTCAGCACAAAGCAGTTTCCCAAAAGGAAGCTGTGAGGAGGCAAGGAAGTAGTGGCACTGGCCATGTAGAAGATATGGAAATGCAAGAAGAATAAGCAGCTGTCACCACCTCAGCCTAAAATTCAGCCTTATATTCCTGCCTAGTAAATTCTGATAAGTTTTGCCTAAGGAACCACCATGGAATTCAGTTTGCTGGCAAGATATGCTGTGTGAAGATATTTTAGCGAAAATTTGCCCTCCTATTTTGGATAATCATATGAAAATTGTAATTTGTACCAGTATTGTTTGTGTCTATAGTGGATCCCTGAGCCTGAACCATGCATTAGGTTATTCCTATGAGGCAGTCACAGTGATTTGCACCTTTCTTTTTTACTGTGACTGAAAAACTATTTTTGGCTGCTACAATATAGTAGAAAAAAGTCTGAGCTGGTATCAGCTCCTGAAGGTTTCAAACTGCTTGTTCACAAGAGCAAGGCTCATCACGATTTCAGAAGATGCAGGTTTCTGAGAACTGGTGATAGATTTCACAGCAGAGACTGTTTTTGGGTTCCCCTTAGGGCGCTTAAACAAATGCAAATATTTTTGCTTTGACAGTAATTGCATACACCTAGATATCAACTGCAGGTACCAGCAGTGTTGTGCTACTGGTGAAGCTGTTTCGTTGCAGGTAGAACCCCAGCAGATGCACCAATTACTTCACATACTGTTTACCCGCTTTTGGTGACATTGAGGCTAACCTTGGAGTCACCTCCCCCGCTGCCACATTCTCCTTTGTCGTACCACCATTTGTTTTTCAATTTGTCCAAGAGGCCTTGTTCATTCAGTTTTAAAACTGCGAGGTTAACAGCATTTCTTGAAACGATAAAACATATTTTGTAAGAAACTGCACAGCTGTTAAGATGTTAGAAGGAATGAGGACTTAAGCTGTTTATAAGCTTGATCCACACACTAAATAAACCTCTCATTTCCATATTTCAAAGCCCTTGGCAGCACAAATAATTGTAGTCACTTTCAGATGTGAAAAATATGTTTCCATTGTAGAAATGACTTTCAGAATGGCTTGGATTTTAACATGAAAATTCTATCAACCAACCAAAACAATTTTTGCAAAATGATGATAAAACTCTGCCTGGAATTATAAACGATTTACACAGATTTATTTGGATCTATATTTATAATATCTGTTTAGTGTGGGCCCTGGCTGATTTTTCAAGTAGATGGGAAAATGTGTTCCCATATACCAAAGAGGCAAGATCCAGACAGCCTATGCTAGAGCCTGCCAGCCACTGTGTCACACACAGTTTTGACGTACAGCACAACCAGAGCCATCCTGCACAAGCTGTGGGCCAAGGCTGCAGGAACAGGCAGCGTGAGGCACAGCTGAAGCGGAGTGCTAACAGCCTGCACGCTGGCCATGATGCTGTCTAGAGCCAGACAATAGGAAACAATGCACAAAGAAGTGCCAGAAGCCCTGCCCATCTGAAGCCTCATCGCCGGCTGTAGGCACATCCGTACACTTGGGAGGCAGGCTCTAGAGGAGTCCAGCACAGCAGAGGCTTAGCTGAAATGAAGACCTGGGGTCAGCTTAGTGCTGTGACTCCAGGGACTCCCTTGCTATCCTGGAAGAGAGCTCTGTTTCCCATCCTGCAGGATACCCGCAGTGCTAGGGAGGATGGTGGCAGTGCAGGGTACCTTCTCTGGGGAAACATGGAGACAGTGCAGCCAAGCAGAAGCTCAAGCGCTGGGAAGACCAAACCCAGCCCATTCGCTGGGTGCTGAGGTACCAGCAGGTAGTTGGGATGTCCCGCAGACTTCTCCCTGCAGGGTTTATACACGTTATGGTACCACTGGATGAAAGATGCTGCATCGCTAGCAGCACAGTGGTATAGGCACAACAGCCAGAAAGGGGCTCCGTCAACCTGGTGTCCTCCAGCTCATGTTTAAGTGCTCTTTTTTTCAGATGAGAGAAATAACTGAAAGAGACTTTGGATCTATGCAGGCAGAGAGGGGTTGCCAACATGAAGGCTAAAGCACAGATTCACTGCTTCTCTATGAATTCAAGGCTGCTGGGAGTGCACTGAACTCAGGCAAGAAAGGGACACAGCTTCACCTCCTGAGGAACCTTTGCATTTCCTTAAGTTTACAACTTCCTATCTTTATTACTAAGAGCCTCAACAGTCACATATTGTGATGGTACATCAATATTCACAGTAATAAACCTTTTTCTTCCTCTTTTCATGTTCAGAGGTCCCTAGTGCATCCATGTCCATCAGACATGAACACTCTTTCTGGTGGGTGTCTGCCCAGGCTTGCTTGCAGATCTTCAGAGGCATGTGGAGCAGCAGCATCATATCCTTGAAGCACCATTCATCTCCAAAGGGAGAGAAGTATCTGTGAGGTGCTAGTAGCTTTCAGGGACGATATGCGGTTGAGAAAGATGGAACTTCTCTCTCTGAATTTCTTCAATGCTGTCAAGATCTGCTTGTCAGGGCTGCGTGGGATTTGGCAAGAGCTATATCTGTCAATGGTATCTTCCCCTCATCAATTATGAGAGAATGCAACACCTTCAAAGCACTTGGAGAAAGTTGGGGAAGAGAGACTCTCTGGTGGTAGGACTTCATCAGATCTTATGGCACCAGAAGTCAGGCTTGTGATTCACCACCCTCTCTAGAGATGGCTGGTCTTGGGGGCCCCTTCTGGCCTTAGAATGGAAATTTTTCTCTCACTTATTAGGAGAGATATCTCCCTGGTCAACAGATACAGACAATGGTATTTCACAGCTTCAGAACTTGCCTTTGTGGTGTTCTGGTAACAGCTCTTCATCTAGCCCCTGCAGGAACCCAGACAGGTCCTTGCTGGCTGGTCATGAAATTTGGAAACTGCTTGTGTGTAGATCTGACTTTACCTAGCATCACTGTAGTCACATGTACACAAGATTTTCAATGCAGATAAAGTGATTGCTTGTCTGTCCCTGAAAGTGAAAATTAGAACTGCAGGCTGCAGTGGGAGTGATAACAGACTGCTCTTTGTGGATAAAGCTTTAAGGGGAATTTAACAGCCAGGCTGACAAATGTGATTTTGTATAAGGGCTCTAATTATGGTTCACACTCCAGAGGGAGAGGAGCAATTGCAAAATTGGAATGAAATTGTTCATTTGTCCCTTTTGTTCTTGGAAGGAATTGCTTTTGAACCAGTCATATTTACTACAGGTTTTTCCTACTCAGCTTTTAGTTACAAAGCCTATGCTTTTGGCCTGTTTGCTCCATTCAGAAAGGTAACTGTGTGGCCAGCCTTGCCTCTTGACAGACAAATTTCCAGTCCACCAAATGTAAATTTTACCTTTGTAAGGACATTGGGACTGAGCCATAGATGAAAGATTGTCCTAGAAACACTGCTTCTTTGATGCTGAGCAACATTACTTATTCT
Source organism: Calidris pugnax (assembly GCF_001431845.1). NCBI lineage: Eukaryota > Metazoa > Chordata > Aves > Charadriiformes > Scolopacidae > Calidris > Calidris pugnax. The sequence continues at coordinate 29,592,074 of NW_015094510.1, forward strand.
GAAAATGGCTTAGATATACAGCTTGAGCCTTCTGTCTACAAAGTCAATGTCAAAATTCCTCCTTCCAGCAGGAACCATACCAAGGTCTAATTTAATGCTACTGTGTCTAATTGTCACACTGGGTAGCAAAAACATAAACAGCTGCTTTGACAGTGCTACAGATGCAGGCAGGAGTGATCACTCCCATGAAAAATGAAATGTATCTCAAGGAATATCACTAACTCTCAATTCAATGAGCCACTTAAGCAGAGTCTTATTTTTAAGCAGATGGGAAGCTCTATCAATCAGTCTATCTGTAAAAGCATCTTCACAATATTTCCTCTAAGCTGTAATCTCTTAAGTATGAACACTAAAGCTCATTGAATCGGACAAAGTCCTTATGCTAAAATCCTTAGAAAGCTTTTTTTTCCAATCTTTATCTTATCTTGAGTGAAGATGTTACCTGGTAACTTACAACTTTTTTTTCAAGCTTTTCAAGTTAATGTCTACTTAGACATTTTACGTGGATATTCTAAAATGAATGAAAAACAACTACGTGATTTTTTTTTGACAACTAATATAAGTTTTCATTTTTAATTTCCATGTTGAAGGGAAAGAGCTTTCTCAGTTGCCAAATGCTCAAATTTATCTTTCAAAGCATTAATGATTACCAAGGAAAATTTTCCCACAGTCATTTAGAGAAGCTGCAGCTGGTTGATAGTAATCCTAGAGCAATAAATAAATAAATGAAACCCATTCATGAGAGGGTTATTTAGCTGGGTTATTAGCCATATCCATAGACAGTTTCACAGCACAATAGAGAAATGGAAATAAAAAGGATGAAGAAGTAAATGTGGATTTAAGCTGCAATCATTGCTCTGAAATTAAACTGTATTGTTTATAAATGTAACACATTAATGTCCTCATCATGTCTAGTAGGCCATGTAAAACCAGGTTAGTTTCACACTGCTTTCTCTGTTGCTTTGTTATCCAGATCCACCACAACATGTGGAAATAAATAATTTCCTTCCGGTCAGCAAAACACAGAGAACCTTTGTTCAACACTGCTGTATCTCCCACAGAAATGTTGTAACTCACATCTCAATAGGTGCAACGGTGAAATTATATATTTCACCGTTGCAATTGAAAATTATATACCTGAGACCTCAGAGCCAGGCTAGATCACTCATATCCTAGACAATGCTTCATTCTGCCACAGAGGAAGGCATTTCGAAACTCGAGTGTCTGTGGCAGAAACTGTTGTTTCATCATTAAAAAACAGGACTGTATCCTCAATACCACACTTAGTAAAAGCTCCCACTGAAGAACAATGTGTTCCTCAATAAAGGAATTGAAATCTTTGCAAGAGTAAGAGTTTAATAGCAGAAAGCAGGCAAGTGCTTTAATATTTGCCTCTTAATCCTTGCTGTCACTGCACAATCCTGCCTTTTCCATAAATGAGAGGAAAACAGAGTCTTTGTATGCGATAGTTAACCCAGTTTAGCCAAAACTGCAGCCCTTCCATAACAGTGATACTTCACATCACAATTACTTGAGTGATGGACAATGATTTCAATGTATGGATCACAGCTTTTTTTTTAAGCTGCCTACAGAATTACAGTACGAAAAACTTCATGAGAATTAAATCATTCTCACTTATTTAAAATCACTTTCCATCACCCCATAAGTAAATAGTAATAAGCATTTCAAAATGTTAATCAGTGTCACTTCTTTTTATAAAGAGCCTACTTGTGCCAACTGCCTTTCTCAGTTAGCCTGAGATAAAACTGCACAGACAGATGACAGTGCAACCACACAGTCCCTTGCAAAATAACATCTCTGACTCCAGACAGGGATAACTCCTCTGCCACCCAAATGAACAGCAGTAGGGTGCTAGCCCAAAGCCCAGAGAAGCTGGCAGAGAGGCCTGCTTTGACTTCCAGTGAGTCTGGGTCATAGCAATGGTTAACAGATGACCCATCCATTGGACTTCAGTCTATATGAAGCAGAGAGGGAGGCGTTCAGCAAACGACCTGAATGTTATGGCATACAACACCATGGTACCTAGCAACAGGAGCATTTCCAAGGCTGAAGGAAACACACAAAGGTCCCTGCACCATGAGCGAATGGGACAGAGGCCCAGGCTAGGGACCACAGCAGCCAACATCACAAGCATTGCTGGAAGTCTGAGACAGCCATAGGGGAACAGGGGAACAGGGTGTTACACCAAATTCTGCTTAATATACCCCTTGAAGCACCTATTTCATCACAGCAATGCAGTATCTCTAAGAAACCAGAAACTAAAACAGGAAATGCATCCTGCATGGCAAAATCAAGACTGTTCACAACAACCTAATGCCCAAAGTATGAATACACGTAGTAGGTGGAAAAGGCTCCCTCCAGCCTCATTAGACTTGAACAAGTACCCACAGTCTCAGCCTCAGCTTCCTATTGCCTAAGTCTTTCCGCTCCCCAAACCCCTGGATACACAGTGGTTCACAGGATGGATGGGAACCACCACCCATCAGCACCACTCAGCACCATCCGTGAATGCAATTCAGAAGAGTCAGCCTTGGCTTGAACCCATGTGACAAAGGAGACCCCCTCCAGGAAGTCAGGTCCCAAAATACCTGCTTTTGAATTCTAAATGGCCCAAAGGCACAGACAGGTCCCTAAGCACTCATTACAACAAAGGCAGGATCTCTGCTGGGAGCATTTAATAACAATCTCTCAGGCAACCGGTAGAGTTTTGCCAGGAAAAGTTAAATGTCTTAGCTATTTAAACAGGTTTGACATTTCCCTGAATCCTGGGTAGCTTCTTGGTGAAATTCTGCTATTATCTTTACAGACGGCGGCACTGTTTCACTGCTTAGTGTTGGGGATGCTGTTCACTTGAAATAATGAACAAGCAGGATGTGCAAAAAATAACATGACTCACAAACGAGACTCTACATACACAGAGAGCTTTGATTGAACTGCAGCCGTATTGCACAGCGTATCATCGGAGATCTGCTAGTGCCGCCACTGCAGTTACTGAGGCAGAAGCAGAGACCTCGACTCTCTAAAAGCCTTTTCACAAATCCTTCTCACAGGCCTTTGAAAGCCTCAGAAATTGCTCAGTCACTTCCAAGTCAGAAGAGGATGCCACCTCTGTTTAACCTTAGGCTCTCTAAAGGTACAGCAAACTTCAAGCAAAGAATACCTGGATGTTAAATGATCAAAGCACTGTAGGTGGGCCACACGTGAGGTATGGAGCAACTAGCAAAATACAGGGATTTGCTTTTTTTCCAGTAAAATCCATGACTACTTAGTCACATCGGTTTGTTGTAGACATACTAGTATGTCTACATAGTGCCTGGAACGAAGTGGGGATCAGTAAACCACTGCACAATGGCAAGTGAAGCCATGGATGCGGTGGTGCAGCCCGAGGAGAAGCTCCCTGAAGAAACGAGCTTTCCCAGGAGCACAGTATCACAGCCAGTGACATGTTGGCAGTTGATGACACATCTCAAGCTACTCAAAGCTCTTATTCTTCCTTACACTTTGAACGTCTCTCCCTGCACCTACCTGCTGACGCAGCCCTCTGCCAGACAAGGCCCTCAGTGCTCCTGGCACAGGCTGGAGGGTACCCTCCCTCGGGACAAGGCAGAGAGACAGCCCGGGGAAGCCACGTTCAGTGACCTCATTTCGGTCACATGAATCACAGTTATTCTCTCACAACCTAATCTGCATCCAGCCCAGGTGGCTTGGGCAGAGGAGGCCACAGCTGCCCGGGAGCCTCCCCTCGTCGCACGACCCAGTGCTCCCTGGATGCAGCTGAGGATCTGTCTCAGACCCATGTAGTGAAATACAAGCGGCTGCATTTTTAAAGCTCGTTCATATAATCCGTTCAAACGATTTTGAATGGAGAAAAATTAAAACACAACCTTACCAAGCAAACAGCCCAGCTTCTGAGCCGTTTATTTTAACCATGTGCTGGAAAGTGCTGATGGCAGGCTGTAACATGACACATATGCAGCACAGTTTGTTTGACAATTCATCAAGAGAAATTAAGTGTAAAGCTGTATGGCACTGCCTGAATATATTTAATAAGTTTGGAATGAAACAAGCACTCTGTTAATGAGGAAGATGTAGCCAAAGCTTATATATGTACTCAGAAGGCTTGAAAGATCAATAATGCAAACATTAAAAAAAAGAGCTAATACGAGAGCATTTTTACAAGAAAAACAACCTAAATTTTAATGATAAAAGGCCAACTTTGAAATAATGATTTTTTTAAACACATTCAAAAATTTATAGGAATAATTTTTGTACTGGTAGTTATAAAGGTTTGTATGCTGTAATGATATTTGTAAGAAAAAGTTGCATTCAAATACTGAAGTACTGCACATGTCAAGAAATTTTCACATGTAGCTGAGAGCTCAAACAAAACAGAGTCCTTGGCACTTGCTCTGATAGCTTGCCCAGCACTTATACTAAATAAAGAACTACTAGGATTCAAGTTGTGAGTCTTCAAAACAATATTAGCTCTTCTGCAATGAGTTTCTCAGGCTTTCCTGCTAAACTTTTTCATTGCTATATACATGTTTATCACAGAAAGGACATGACCAGACATCTCAGTTGCGTGCCCAGACCCAGCTGAGGATCCACCAGGACAGCAGGTGCCTCTTGAATTCTGGCTTGCAAAACCCGTGTACCCCTGAGGAACTGACTGGTCTGCAGAAAGGCAGAAGTAATGCAAAAAAGCTATGGGCAGGTGGTGTGCTGCATTAGAAGTTAATACTATTTATAATTGTTATTTAAAAAGTCCCTGTCTAATTGCATTTAAATCACCTCTTCCAGAACAATATCACAAAATATTCTACAAGCACTAAGAATAAAGTATCTTTACAAGAGTGTGCATATATTTTTATTCTTTGTCTAGAAATAGGAAATTTAAAGCAGCACTCAAATACTTTCCAGTTGTGGCTAATTAAAATAAGTAGAATGCTCTTTACTTAGCCATTCAAATAAGATGGTTTCCAGGGGCACTGAGTATTTACAACTTCTATGTATATCCTAAGTATGCAGCTTAGTTACTTGAACTGAGCTTTGTAAACAAATATGAGCCAAACTGACACCTTGAGGATCAGCAGGAGTTCCAATTAATGGGAGACCCACTGCTGCTAAAAATTGCCATAGCTACTTTGAATTCAAAGAAGTTCTGACTATTTACACCAGCTAGAGGTCTGATGACTGTAGTTTAAAATATTTATATAAATTGGAAGCTGTTTTGCAGCAAGATATTCCAATTACAGTGTGCAAACACTTCTTGGCACAAGCAATTAAGTATATATTTTGCTTATGTAAAAACAACAGCAGTTGACCTGGGAAGGAAACTCTTGCTTATTTCTCTGCTTTATACAAAGCTTTGCTGTAAATAAAAAACACATAAAATTGTCCCTAGAGTAGCTGTTCGCATTAGTTCAGTATGCAATGCTGTCTTCAGTAGAAGCAGAAACACCTGCTTCTCTCAACTCAGCTATTTTAATTTTTTGCTAACGACTACCTAATCCTGTTCTCATTGAGCAGTTCCCCGTTTCAAATTACAATTTTTCTTGCTGGTTGCAGCATAAGCAGTATGATGTGAATAGGCTGCTGCAGTCCAACACCGGCAACTCCAAATACGTGTTTTAAAGGCTTGAGGTGGGATTTTTCAGAAGCACGGGCGTAGCACTGCTCCGCACTGCAGCACCTGCTCTGAGGATAAGCTTAGCCCACCCCCAGCTGCCTCAAAACTCTCTCTCACCTCAGAAACATCAGGCATCCTGAGCCCTTTAGGTTTTTTATACATTTAATAGTGTTGAAGGTGCTTAAAATAGTATTTTAAAATTTGAAATGTGTAAAAGAAGTGTTTTTAAATACATGCCCCCCAGACACTTCACGCTTTCAGACAGGGTAACATTCACTTCTGGCAAGGCTGGCAGAAAGCCTTTTGCCTTTTTGCACCTTAGGTGAAGCAGTTCTGGACTCGTGTTCTTGTGACAGCAGGGTGTTTGGATGCTGTTTCACCTGTCTCTCCTGTAACTCCTAAATTTAGGGGCCCCCAGCTGAGAGAGAAAATGTTAGTATTGGCACAGAGAGGCAGGGGTTTCGTGGCAGGGCACAGGAGATGTTTCAGTGCCAGGCAGAGGTTCCACCTTTGTTGGATTAGAGCTGCTGAAAGACGGTGAGTAATGGCTGGTAGTGGGGTCCACAGTCGTGAAGCTCTACCAGGTCTCATGCTGTCCCTCTCCTCTCCTACCTCGGCTGCATTAGTGCAGGCTCTCTAAGTGACATTATGTTAACGTTATCCAGGCACGTGTCACTGAGACTCCTTACGCCACTCCACCCACAAGAAAAAGCCAAACACTGCAGTTTACTCTCTGCACAAATGATCTATTTGGCTTTTTTGAATGGTTGACTTGATTTAAACAAGATTAAAAACATTATTCATCATTACTGAAGTTGGTCAGTAGATTTAAATTTTCTTTTACATAATATCTTAGCCCTGCTTGTAAGGCATTTTTAGTTTATGCTTCTGAATGCTGTGGAGTGACTACTTTCATCCAGAATGTTGCTAGGAAAAATGTTTTTGGATGCAATTCAGTGCTTGTTGACTAAAAATAGGGTGTGGTCCCTTATAACTGAGAAAGTTGTTCCTTCTTTATGTCTGTCTCAATCTGTTTGATACGACTGATGGATTACTAGACAGCCTATTGAGAACACAGACTCTGGCCACCCTATACAGAGGAAGATTTCACTACATCAAAATCTTCCAGCACAAAGCAGGTGGCAGCTGTTTCAGCAGCTTCTAATTTTTCACTCCATTCAACACATCCCAGCAGTGGCAGAAATATCATGCCTTGGACCGAGCGTTTCACAGCTTTCATCCACAGGAAGACCCAGCCCTAGGCTGAATCACCTGTCCCCAGAAGAAATGTTTCTGTGACCTCCGAAAAAGCTAAGGAGTCTCACAGACAAATCATGAAAAGTAAAATATCCTGTTGGACTCACTGCAACAATTAGGTTTGCTGGTTCCTAACCAGCCCTATGTCTCAATGTGCTCAGATGTATGTTCTATTCAGTGCATAGCAGGGTAGCTGATATAATAAGCCCCAAGATCTTTCTTAATGCAGTATTGACCATATCTGGCATTTTTGGACACTGGTTCAAATTTGGCAATATTTGAAGGGATTGCACTATCAGACTTCTCCAATTTTTAATTTATTCCAGGCTGAATCTTACCCTTTATGAACTTATAATGGTAAAATGGATAAGAAGATCTATATTGACATGGTCCTCTTCTGTTATTCTAGTCATAATATGTTGCTGCATTTTCTTCCTTGCAAACAGCAAGACCTCATAACAGCAACTGATTAGTTTAAGATCTCATTTTAAGATTAAGCAATAGTAAAACCACATCAGGAGTCACAATGGAGTGACTTCTGTACGTAAAGATGCTCAGCTCAGCATCTGTACATGTCTTTTTCACAAGCTACCTCACTGTCAGCTTCAGATGCTCCATGAAAGGTGATAAAGTCCTCTGTCCTAGCTAATGTTTCTGAGATGCCCTCAGAGAAGTGTCATACAAAATGAGTTCCCTTTAGGCACTCTCAAGGTGACAGAGACATAGGTATCTCTAGCAAGAGCCACAAATGAAAGAAAAAAACCTCCTGCCATCTTCTCAGCAGCTGCAACTGCAAAAAAAAAAAAATGAACTTACTTCTATTACTGTTCTCAGGCATTTGAGAAGTAGCCAGATCCAGCTGAATTTTTGTATTTTTATTTCAGAAATCAAACCCACTATTTCAGGTGCTGTTTCAAATAAGCACCAATCTTTTGCCTGTCTGGTTAGACTTTTCAGCCACCAAGTCCAGTCTCTCCTTGACAAGAACGAAGCATGAAATGACTGCAAAGCCAAATACTGTACGGTTCTGGAAGTGCTGTAATACAAGCAGTCTGCTATCCATTAATTTTTTCTCAGTAAGGAAAGCAACTCCACATGGGAAAGCTATAGGGCAAAACTGCAGTTTGATTCTTAGGGAATTAATTCACTGACATCAGTGTCCACGAAGTCATTAAAGTAACGTGGCCACTATGTCAAAAGCCATCGGTAACACTGAGAAATCAGCATGGATGCTTGATTTTTACTGTTACCAGAAACAGACCACTGATTCCTAAGATCTGCACAGCTGATACACTGTCATTGGATCTAAACTTAGAATTAGGTGTGAGAGATTTCTGTATCTATGCATGCTTCTTTGTGACTCCATACTGTTGTTTTTCATAAAGTATTACAAGGAAGGCCATACATGGAAAGATCCCCACTAAGAGATGGTTTCTTAAGCTTTGGTCTAATTATAATGCTAACACTTTGAAGTTCATCATTTTAATTAGAAACAGAGACTGACAGAAAAAACAGGGGGTCCATTCCCCAGGTGGGAACTCTAGCTGCAACTGCAATGCAAGCAATATATAACACTGCCTAACTTGAGCCTTAGTGAAATGCTGGCTTGTGTTTTGCCTAATGGCAGATCAATACCATACAAATGAAGCAATTACAGTTGTGTCATATAAAGCCTTATTTGGTCAGCAGCCAAAATGGGGATTAGCTGGAAGAGTTCCTAGGACTTTCTGTCTGAGTATTATCGCAGAAGTTAATGAGGAAGATCTGATAGGCTGAGACAAACATAAATGGTGCCAGCAATCAGACGAGATGGTCGGTCCAATAGCCAGTGTGCTGATAATTAAAATGCCCTGAAGCCAGCTGAACATCAGTCCAAGATCAGGTGAAATTATCAGACAAGGGCAATCCAATCCCTCTGGCAACCAGCTATATAATGTTGCCACCATAGGTAGGGCCATGTACATAGTAGCAAAGGCAAAATACACCAGTCAGACCAAGCACAGTCACTTCAATACAGTAATACTCATAATTGTAATGTTTCAAACACAAGCAGCCAGTCTAAGAGAAAACAAGGTATGGAAATTACTAATACATCTCCACAGTGGATATGGAGATCCAACTCATGTAATTGCTGTTGTCATGAACACATGCCTACATGCCACTTTTAATAAAAGAAGATGGAGGGAGTAGGGTCCACTGGTGATGGAAAGTTCTGCTATTGCTTTCTAAAGGGAAGAGAGAACAGCATGTGGTCATAGACCATCAACTGTTTAAGAAACCATCAGTTGAAGTTACCTTTTCCCCATTGTTTTGACTCCAAAACAGTTTATTTGATCAGATACTGAGGGGTTTGTTATGAGGAGAACACCTCCATGGATTTTAAATAATCATACAAATATCTGATGTAGGAATGGACTTTAAATATTCACTGCACCATAAAATCTACACTATTAATCTTTACTCTCCCTCTGAGGTTGATGGGCAATTGCCATTACCCTCAATTTGCAAAGGTGAAACTGAAGCCAGAAGGTGAACTGAGCTCCTCCAAGCCTCCCAGGAAATTGGGGCAGGATCATAATTAAGTTCATCAGTACTACATGACTTCCACCCTCACAATCAGTCATCCACACTTCATTGCCGCTCAGAAAACTTCGGGCCTTTTCAGGCAAGTGATCATACAGAATTTGTTCTTCTGGCCTCCCAGTGGAAATCACTTCCTAGGGATCCTAGAGAAGCTTAAACTTCTGTGCACATTACCTCAATTCAGTCTTTAACCATGAGACACCACTAATTTTTCTGCATACCCTGCCAAATGATAGAGACAGCCAACCTGATGGTCTCACTCCCGTTAAAAAAAAAAAATGCTTCTGCCTTTTGACCCCACTCTTAGGGGTTCCACAAAAGTCCATGCTGTCAATCACTCAGCAGCTATATAAGGCTGCTTGGGAAGATGCTTCCTTTGCCCTGGCAAAGCAGAGATACAAAGTGCTGCCAGTTATTTCACTGAACTCAGATACTCCCACTCTCTTTTGTTTTTCCAGCATGAGAACGGGATTTAGATGAGAACAATATGATTGTCTTCAGATTCACAGAAATCATAACTAAACCAGCCTTTGCACAAGTTGGGGAGAAGACCTTCTACTACAGAGAAAACTTAAACATCCATCTCTGTAATCTCCTGCTTTCCAAATACTCCTATAGTTCCAGGATATCGAACATGATGGCTGGAGAAGTCCTTTCACATCCATAATGGTCAAAAAAGGATCATAGCATAGTGCAGTCTGGAAGGCACCTCAGGAGATGTCTGGTGCAATCCCCTACTCACACAAGGGTCAGCTCTGAGGTCAGACCAAGCCGCTCAGGGCTCCTTCCAGCTCATGGTTTGAAAACCTAGAAGGATGAAGACTGCACAAGCTCTCTGGGTAACCAGTGTCACTGTTAGACTGTCCTCAGGCAGTCAGGGGAAAAAGTTCCTCCTTATACCGAATCTGAACTTTTTCTGTTTCATTTCGTGTTCATTGTCTCTTACCTTTCTGTCCTGCACTGCTGTGAAGAGCTTGGCTCCATTTCCTCAAAGACCATCCCATAGGCACTGTGGGCTACTGTTAGGTCCCCCCCAAAGCCATCTCTGCTCCAGGCTGAACAAGCCCAGCTCCCTCAGCTTCTCCTCACAGGGTAGGTGCTCCAGCCCCAGCTCCAGCTTGATCACCTTCCACTGCAATTGATTCAATTTATTGATGTATTTCTTGAATTAGGAGGCCAAAAAGGATGAAGTATTCTAGATGTGGTCTCGGTGTTTGCAATTATTTTATTTGATGCCGCAATATTTTCTCTTGTGGTCTACAAATTGGATGAACTAAAAGCACTCTAATTGGAAGTGTCTTGGATAATTGCCTGCCATCTAAAAGCGATGCCAAAAGTAGCAGCCTGCTTATTTAACTATGATAGAAACAATTCCTAAATACTCAAGAATCTGGGATGACTTTCTGTTCACTTTCAACAACACTTTCATAGCCTGAGTTTGCATTATTTAAACTCAGCAAAACCAGAACTAATTGTCAAGTGTTCCTGTGGATTTAAAGGAAAAAACTATCATTAGCAGGTAAAGTTAGAATATAATTAAAATAATAACATAATGATTAAAACCTGAGGTGGTGGATCTTAGAAAGCACAGAGTGTATAAAAGTAGACTGGTCCCACAGCTTTGCACAAACAAAGTCATCATCTTTTTAATTAAAACCAATAAAGAAATAAGCATCAGCCTACATCTCAGCTCTTACTATTTTGTGTTGCAGCCAACAAAAAGCATTTGTGGAAACCTTAAAATTAAAAATTGAAAATGTAAAAATCTTAAAAATTGCCTAGTAAAATTTGCATTTAGACATCTGAAATTTGGGTGATTTTATTTACCTAGAAAAAGTCAAGATATTCTGTAGGAAATAACGCACAGATTTTCAACCAGTTCTGACAAGTTTTTCTGTAGACTCAGAATGTTATGATCCAAAATAGATCTGAGCCACACAAATGACACAGCATAAAATGCTATAAAAAGAATTTCCATACTACTGTCCACAAAATCAGGTGCCTGCATCCATACCAAGGAAGGCAAAGGTCTCATTCTAAATGTAAAAGCCTCTCTTACGACAAGCACAGTTGTCAGCTTTGACTGCACTAGATGGAACCATATCAGCAATGGATCGTAATAAGCCTAATGTGTAATTATGTACAGAGGAAGCCCATTCTGGCGGTAACAGATGGGCTGCCAGATGTTGGGGCTGCTCTCACCTGCAGGCCTCGGTCATCCCTACTGCTAGTAACCGAAAATGCAAGAGAGCTGGATCTTCCTGCACACAGATGCTATTCCTGCCCATGTGCAGCCGGTGGAGAAGGGGGAGGAAAAAAAAAAAAAAAAAAGCTCTGTTTTCTCTGGGTCCTGGAGGCAGGTTATTCTCTTTTGTGTGTTCTTTTAGAGTAGAAAGAAGTAACTGAAGTGTAACAATAAAAGAGGTCTCTGTCAGGTCAGGGTTGGACCACTTTCATCCAGTTCACTTTTGGCTTTATAAAAGTGTGGGGAAAATTGTAGTTAAACTTTGCCTACAGAAAACTGCCAATCCTGCCAAAACCTGTTAAAAGAGAGTTTCACTCAACAAAAGAGCACACAGCATTGTTCAGCATCATGTGGTTTGCTAGAAGATTGCTAAAAGATAGTTAAATGGAAGCCATATCCTTCCTCAGCTTTGATTTAAGCTCTTACTCAGTGACTTAATTGGAATGGGAAGCAGAGGAAGAAAGACAGAAAATGGGAGTAAGGCTTCTTGCTGAGGTAGCTAAGAAAAAGAGAAGTGCTTTTGACCTTACTTCCTACAACACACAAGGTAGCCCAGTTCAGAGAAATAACTACTGATCAACCAAAGTCACCATTTTATCACACAATCTTTTAAAATTGTGTTGTTCAGTGAGATGCACATATGGCCATTTTTATCCGGAACCAGATCACCTTGGGAACATCTTGCTGTTGTGGGGTAATACCTGCATTTTAGAGATGCCATACCAAGATACACAGTAGCTTAAAAGCTATATTAAAACTGCCCAGGGAGCTGGGGCTGGGTGCCAGTCCCAGGTTTCCTGAATCTTGTTTTGTGCTTTTTTCCATTAGTAATATTTGCACCTTTCTTTCTAGGATGTTCACTTCCTCCATAATGCCTTCTCCACTGCAGAGCGTGCTGGTCTAAGATACTGTTCTCAGCTCAAAGAAACTCCATGAGAAAGAAAATAAACTTTTTTTCCTACTTTTGATTTGAGATTTCTCACAAGAGCCAAGGCTGCATAAAGACTAAATGGACATTTTGTGTCTCTTGGGAGTCCATCTAGTATATACCGTCAATTGGAAGTGCACAGTTTTGCAACTATCACACAGATTAATCACAAACTGGTTTTCAGTGCTATTTGTTCCCCAAATGTCAGTTCCACAGAGAGGTATTGTTATGAGCTGCTGAGATGCCTTTCAGTGGCCTGCTCCCTTGCTTTAGTCTACCTACAATTTACCTGGACAATTATTATCTTAGTGGGATAGGCCTTTTACTTGGCGGGAACTGTACCATCAACTTCAAAGGGTAGCTGGCTTGTGCCTTTAATAAGTACATATTCTGAAGCCTGGCAGTTTCCTGGGAATTGACACCTAAACAGCCAGAGAGTCGTAATGAAAAGAGAAGAGAGAAATAATAACGAGCTGCATTGTTAAAATATAATGGGCTGCATCTTGCCCTCTGCTGAGCTGCTTTATAAGGGACTGGGGAAATGGCAGGGAAAAGGGCAGGAGAAATTTATTTCTGAAGTGCCAAGAAGCAGAGTTTGTTCCTCAGAGGACTGGAAACAATGATAACCCTTTTGTATCCCGCTGGCATACTCTGAGGATTAGTGCTTATCAAACCCTGGCAAACTCCAGAAAGTCAGTAAGATGTGTGCACAGCAATGGTATCCAGAATTTTGAGAGATTCTGATCTTCACTGATAGTTTTAGGGAAGTGCACTGGTTATACTTAAAAATATGTCCCTTTTTACCTGTCAGAGAAGTTAGGAGCCTGGACATATATCATTTGGACAGATTTGATATAGTGAAGCTCCTACTCTGTTTGCATTCAAATATTTCTGAAGTAAAAAAACCAAAAAATACCCCACGTTACTGGTTTTGATGCCCTGATTTCTTTCCGATTGTAGAAAACGAGCCTGTCATAAAACTTGTGCTGGTGCTGACTACAATGGACTGGCTCAAACAATGCTGCTATATGACAGCACAGAAATTTCACCTTTAGTAATCAATTTAGTAATCTTGTATAAGTGTATTGTAAAAAAAAGAAAATAAAGGAAAAGAAGACTCATTGTGCTATTAAGCTAATGCTAAAGCTGAAGAGACAGAATGGTAATTTCACCTTTTTTACTGATTATACTGCTAATTTAAAAATACCTATTGCCATTGCAATCTTAAAACTAAAAATTGCTTTTTTAGGCATTATTGCTGTTTCGATGCTTTGTCCTTTCACTCCTGCTCAGAAGCACCTTGTTTCACAAATGTTCTCACTAAAATCCTAGTATCTTCCCTGCAGTAAGGACCAGGATGACATTAGCAAAGAGGTACTGCAATTTGACTGTGCGACCAAAATGGGAGCTGGGCTTCTTGGAAGAGCTTTGTCTTCTGTCAGTGGCTTCTCACGTCATTTCAAGTGTAGTAAAACAGAAATGGCAACAGAACAAATTCCTGTGACTTTTGTTCTCTCCTCCAGACCATGGAGAGGTTTGTTCAATTATGAATTCCCCCCCTGAAGTCTGAGGGTGAAAACCTTCTGCAAGTGGCAATGAAGAAATGGGCTCTGTGGGGCAAGGTAGATCAGAGATGGCTCTCTGAAGTACTTGAACAAAGAACATTCAGTGAGTGCAGCATTGTGCACACTAATGAGTTATTTTCTTCAAAAGAAGATATATCAGAATAAAAAGAAGGAATATCAGAAACTTTGTCAATAACAAAGTCCTTCACTGCAATTTGGTGACTTAAGTCACAATTATTACAATTTCCTTCCTCTTTATGTAGAAATTGCAAGAAAGGGCAAAATTCCTTCAAGTAGAAGATTTTGCTTAAATACATTTGCTCCTACATCTTGCAATAGACCTCATTAGCCATCATCAAATTTTCCTTTTTTTTTTTATAGCACTTTTCATATGGGGAAGAACATTATCTTGATTAAAAATTAGAAAATTAATCCAATAGACATCACTGGGGAACAGAGTAAGCTGGGATACTGATCTCTCTCCTCAAGACTTTATTTCTACATTTAAAACAGACATTCTGTTTTTAGACAGAAATAATCCAGATAACCAAAACTAAATGTATTTCCTAGGCTCAGCTTAAAGAACAACTTGCTGACATTCATTGACAGGGTCTCTCTTCACTGATCTTCTTTTGACCGCTGACTTTTGCGTTCCTTGCTAAGTAGTGGCCCACTCTCTGCCTTTTTAACTAGTAAATGTCATTTTTAGTTGGCAGAAAACCCAACGAGCTCTGAAGGATCTGACCTGCTTGAGAAATACCCAGGCTATAAGCTCTGCCACTGAATGGGTAATGGGGTGGTAATTCAAGCCTTGTTATGCCTAAACTGAAGAGAAGATTATTACGCAAGGTCATACAGTACGATCTACATCGTCAGTCAAACAGGATAATGTTTACAATATGCATAAAATGTTATAGATCATACTGTAGTTCTCAAATAATTTTGTATCACAGAAAGAAATGATCTTGTAATACCTTAGTAAGTAAAACTCCTGACTAAAATCCTGTTCTTTTAGATATCAACAGACCTTCCCAAAACCATGCAGGGTTTTTTGTTTTCTCCACTGTCCCTTGCTTTCAAAGAATAGAGGTCAAACTCAGTAATTTCACATCACTCATTTTTTTATCCTCACACCGCCATTATTCACTGATTGTCCCTGTATCTTCCCTACATTAAACATAAATAACACCAGTTTCTAGTTCCTTCAGTGCTTTGCTGAAATGACTGCCTCTACGGATACACATGATTATGGGCAAGACCAGGCATTCTGGCAGGAAAAGAGAAATGTGAAAAACTGAAGCTGCTTCCTCTGCATCTCTCCTCACGGTGAAGGTTACTTATCTTCAGAATGACCTGGGGAAGTCTTTGTATGCCAGTGTTGCCAGCGGGAGGACAGCTAGCCAGTGGAGGAAATACCCATTCTTGCCTCTGAACTGCCAGAACAATGCTCAAAAGCAGGCAGGGCATGGATCTCACCGTGGTGACCCAAATGTACATTACCTTTGCCTATTCCTTTATCTTTCTAGAAACAGGAACACACCATTGAGTAAATAATGCAGCACAGATGCATAGAAAGACCACATGTTAGAATAGGTACCTCAGTGATACCAGTTAAAAAAATAATAAATCAATGAAGTTCTTTGAAAACTGAACAATATAGGATACACTGAAGAATGGTCCAAGGAAATGCTTACTTTATGATACAACACAACTTCCACAAGAAGGCTACACTCATGGGAAAATTCTATTTTTGTGAAGATTCATGGATTTCTACAGTACAAAACCTTTGAAAAACACTAGTGAAAGAAATCCTCTATAGTAAATAAATTTTGACTCTGTAAGCAATTTGGCTGGTCAGCTCAAACATTCTTTCCTAGTTTTCCTCTTACTCTGAGAGAATCTGTAGATAGCATAGCCCTTTTTTTTTGTACACACAAATCTAATTTTATAGAAATCATGTGAAACCAGAGAATGCAAGAAGTTTTGGTGGAAAAAAAAATATCTATACTTACAGGTGACTACTGTGTACTGACTATGATTCTTTTCCCACAGAACCTGGTGTTAATTGTCAATTCACTTATCTACAAAACCAGGGTAAAAAGAAAACTGGGGTATATCTCAGCATAATGGATTAAGTTCACAATAAACAGCTTTGACAGTGAACAATGATCTAGGAATTCCTTCCACAATATACTCCTTATATTCTGGTCTCCAAAAGCATCAAGGACATAACTTGATAAAAAGTTTAATGGTTCCTTTGGAAGAAATTATACTATAAGATTTACTCTTACTTTCCCAAGCTTGTTTCAGGTCAATCAAAAACACATCCAAAAAAAAAAAGAATAGAGAATATCCCATCCTATGTAAGGTCTGCCAGTATTTTGTATTAACATACATGCATTACTATGATAAATTTTCCTTCAACACTTTCTAATGAAGGGACCATACTGGATATATCCATGAAAAGCAAAGGTAATATTGTCAGCCATAGTACCGCACTGAAATGAGACAATGAAAGAATGGCAATTTTAGAGATTTACCTCAGGAAAACATGGACTAGCTGAAGTCACTGAGATCAAGATGGTATTTTATAAAGCCCATACACAGAAAGAATTCCTTCATAACAGATCTTTACCTTATTCACATAAACTCACAATTTTCATCAAGAAAAAAGTTCTCTCCACCACAGATCCCTTACTTCTAGGCTAAATCACTTTCAGGTATTGCACAATTATATAAAAGAAAAGAATCCATAAGATGTTGACGGTACCATTGGATGCCTTTTGCACTTCAAGCACTCTCCAGGGCACTCCTACCTTGCAAGGAATGGAAACTGAAATCCATAGCTTCACTCACATTGTACTTTGCACTACATGGAAGTTGCTAGAATGCTTAGAACATTACACCCACATCACCTGCTTCACTGATGCATTTCCCACCTTCATGTTAATACAGAGTAAAGAATGGATAAAGAACTGGCCCTTACATGGTGTAGAGTCAGTTCATGTCACCAGCTGTCACACTGCAAAGAACCGGCAGATATCTCCATATGGACCCTTTCTCCCTCCTCCACAGACCATAAAAAATTCCTCTTAAAGTCCAACTGGAGTTACTTCTTTACTACATAAACAGAATAGAGACTTGAATAATGAAATATAGAATCCCAGGTTCATATCTATAAACATTAGCTGTAATTGCAATAGTGGGAACTTAATATAGCTCTGGATTTTATCAGGTTGATGAACAGCCATCACCAGTCTCTAAAATGCATCAACACATCTGTTCACGACAGTTTTTTTATTATTTGGCTAGATCTAATCCTGCCACACTCATCTGGCTGGATTCAAAGTGTCTCACCAGACGCTCATGATCTGAGCAGGTTTCACCCATCCGTGCTGCATGCTGTCAGCTGCAGGGCAGGACAGCCAAACGTCCTTAGTTAAAACAGTCACAGAAACAATGGCGACAACTCCTCATTTTTTAGCTTAACCTATCGTTCAGCTTTGCATCAAACAACTTCAAGGTACAAAAAGTAGAAAAGGCTTTTGGTGTACCTTTAAGACAATATTGCCCCTACTTCCTTTTTCATTACCTCTAAGAGTGGAGAGCTCTTTCGTGTTGATCACTATTCAAACTTGTTTATGATGCCTACATATCTAAAACAGAAAAGCAGAGGCATGCAAGGCATAGGATATGCATAGTACAAGATCTCCAGCTGTTGCCCTCTAGAAACACAAATTACTGCAAGTGGCAAGGCAGACGAGTCATGGGGGATCCACAATGGCCAGAAGTCTGGCCATGAGAACATCTTCTAATGACAACACTTCTACAAAAGCAGGTCCTGCTAAGCAGACAAGCAGCACTCTCTTAACCACCTTTGAAAACACCACCTTTGAAAAAAAAAACTCATTAAATCACACTGATTACTACACAGTAGTTTTGGAAGGATACCTACCGTGGTAGGAGGAGGAAACAGTAAAGACAGCTGGGTAGTGCCATGACAGAAACTCAATCTTTGTTGTGATGAGAGCGTTTGCCCTCAATCCCATGTTCCTTATCAAATATGTCAGTCTTTACAACATCGTATAGAAATGAATATCACTGAAAAGGAAGGAAGGAAGGAGACACGCATGATGTGTAACACGATACTGCCCAGTGGGCATAAAAGAGCACACATCAGGCATTTCCCATTCTCCTCCATCCAGTGATATGCATGAATCCTAATAATGCACCAGCACTGAGAATAAATCACTCCAATTAGCCAATAGGTACTGGTTGAACACTGCAGGAGTGTAGCATGGAACCCAATAAGGAAGAGTTTCAAATTAAAATCCACTACTCTGCTCATGTTCAGGGTCATGAGCAAGAGAGAGACCAGTCCCTGGATCGCTCTGACAGGTGGATTTCATCTGCATGGACGAAGTGATGATCATGTGCTCTGTAATGAACATGAGCCCTGTAATGTAATGGCAAAGAACGTTTTCAGTGAAAAAGCTTCTGATTTATAATAATTTTAAGTAGTATGAGGATTAAGACAAAAATATCTCTAGCGAAATAGGTGTTCAAAGAGTTTAGTGAATAATTTGATATGAATAATTAATTTGAAAAAATTGATATTTTTCCCTAGTCCTGAACAGCCCAAGAAAAGAGTGTGAATGTTTAACATTTATAAGCTACTTGCAATTATTTGTGAACTACATCAACTCATCTACACATAACTCAAATGGGGTATTATGATCATTAAATAAAATACAGAATTTACAACTCCCATAGCAAATTATGTCTTTTGACTAATTTATGTAATGAGCTTAGCTAGTCTGCCCTTCATGGATTTCAAACTGCATGTTCAATATTTGCAATTATCTGTGCAGGCAGCAGTTACATAAGTCATCTGATCAGTAACAGAAACACTGCCATGTGGGATGCAGTCAAAAGAGCAAAACCATCACATTATACAATTTCAAACAATTCAGAAAATACTGAACCATGCAGTTAAAATTTACAGCTGAGTCATTTCTATTCAAAAGCACAGGGGTAGGAAATTTTTCCCCTCTTCAGTGAGCACTACTCTCTATAGACATACATGGAAGAGGTGGTATGAATATGAGGTATTGCTTGTTCTTTATTTTTGTCCAGAACATTAAGTGTCTTGCTTAATGTTTTTAATAGATAAGCAGCACTGACATGTTGCCTGAGGTTCATCACGGGCTGGAGAGGGAATGGGGTGCAGCAGGAGAACAAGCAGCTTGGCACATGTGAAAGAAAGGCTCAGGAAAGGCATGGACATAGACAGCCAGTCGAGACAGCTTGAAAGAAGATTTGGTCCAATTTTCATGTTGGGTAGGATTTCCCGTATTCCCCTTTTCGAAACATGTTTGAAGGTAGGATGTGAAAAACCAAATGCTTTCAATCATATCACCCTAATAGTTGCTAACCCCCAGCTAGACCAAACTGTGGCCTCGCTGAAGCATACATGAGCTTGGTCTTTAGCTGGGATGGAGCCTGTAATTTCATACCTGATCCTTACAGTCATGGTTGTGCTCTTCCTCTCTTTTCTTATTAAAACATCTTACTAGGCCCTCTTCCTTCTAACTCCTTTATGTCTTGTCCCCATTACTCCTAGACAGTTTTATCTAGCAACTGAACAAACCTGAAATATGCCCCAATTTGACACAAAACAACTTCCACTAGCTACTACTGCTCATTATAACACGCTGTCTCTTGTTGTTGGTATTGGACACTCTGCACAAAAAAAAAGTGAGAGGGGCTAAAGAGCACCGTAATGCATGCTTAGAGCAAACAGCCGACTGCTGGGGTATATATGACAGCAGCTACAGTGATTCCTAAAAAGTTTGCCCTAGCTTTGGCACAGTAAAGCATGACTGTGTCAGCAATGGGCATTTCTTTACTACAGCAAAACATCTCCACTAAACTGCAGTGCTACCTGCCTCTTCTGGGTTGCCTGAAAGACTGTGAAAAAGATAGCAATATATTAGATATATAAAATAAAAAATAAGTGCTTTGAAAATATACCCAGATAATAGATCAGCCTCTCCTGTTATCTGCTGCCTTTTAACTTTAACAACTCCATGAGTTCTGGAGGTGTTTTTCTTTATAATTAATATTTTTATTGTTGCCATTTTCCCTCTCTCACCTCCTTATGTTCTCATACTACTTTATTCGGCAGTGAAGGCAGTTTTTAAATTCAAAAAGTACTGAATGTTAAGGACCAAAAATTCATATTCAGTCACTGAAATAATGGCCTGCTTTTCCCCTGCACACACGTCTTTTGCTGCAGATGGAAATGATTCTGATGATACTCCTATTCCCATCTGTGTAACTGGAACTACTGAAGTTTGTGATATTATGTGCAGGTTAAACCAGTGAGTTAAGGGTGAATTGAACTATCTGCATAGTGGTAATGATGTCTCCTCTGCTGTCAGGGATGTGGACAGGTACCTCCTTAGTTATTTCCTGCACAGAACTATGGCTTCATCTGCACCTGCCACTGCTCCCTTCAATCCCATTTGTCTCTTTAGTGAATCTATTTCATCAGAGCCTGTCATAATCCCTTATCATGAGCACGTGGGTGATGTTTGGGAAGTGGGGGGCCGGTTGCCCTGCGGGCCATTCCCTCAATCACTGCCTCAATCTGCTAGTTGCTCTCTCGCTTTGAAGAAAATTGGCAAGTCTACCAGAGGAAAAAAGGCAAGTTTTGTTTTCCTTAAACTTTAAAGACAACATAATGGTAAATACTGCCAATTTTAACACAGAGCTAGTACCTTTACTTCTGTTTCCCTGATAATCTGAATGAAAAGCAAATGATGTTCTGCCTGTGAATCAAAAACTTGACTGAATGCATCTGATACCGTGATAAAGAAAATACTGGTGAGTTTGAAGGCAGTACTGAAATGCACAATGCTACAAACACAAACTTTTTGGGTTTTTTTTCTAAATAAGAAGGTGCTTTACTAAAAAGTACTTTAATGAAGTTGCTTTAATGAAGGACTAATTGCATCCAAATGATATTTGAAAGAAGATATTACAAGCAGCTTCTTATTCAGAAATTAGCAGCCAAGATCAATAAACAAAATATAAAATGTAGGTATATTATTGATGCAGATACTGATGCAGATAATGTGGGCATAATACTGCTATAAAAGCTTGAATTTGGTGAAAAAAGGTGATGAAATAGAATAGCTGATGTTAACTCTATTGAGGCTGACTTCAAGTAGCTAGTGTTCAACCAGTTTGGTTTTTATATGGCCTTGAAAGATATGCCAACTATAGCTGCTAAATCCATATTGCAATTAGAAATGTTTACCTTCGTTGATCAAAAGAAATGAAATGGA
This sequence comes from Calidris pugnax, assembly GCF_001431845.1. NCBI lineage: Eukaryota > Metazoa > Chordata > Aves > Charadriiformes > Scolopacidae > Calidris > Calidris pugnax. The sequence goes on from NW_015094510.1 coordinate 29,613,654, forward strand.
AGAAAAGAAAAATAACATACCATGTTCACACACAAAACAAAAAGAGCTATATCAGGGACATCAGGGAAGGTGGAATACTATAACAACACATTTTATATTGTTATACTATTCCACCCACCTTAATGGAGAACCCTTCGGTGTGGCTACGCCATAGCCTTTCGAATCCAGATTTCCTCCCACTTTCATGGTGTCACATGGCTTTCGTTGCTCAATGTATTCATTCATGGTGGACTCCAGCAGGAAGGCAAACTTGCCCTTGGATTTGCGGACGCGAGCTACTCCCTCTGCAGTAGTCCTAGTGAACACCGATGGCTCAGCTGATTTCATGTAGGTCCACATCTTTTCATACACTGCTATTTTTGATCTCTGGAGAAAATCAAAAAGAAGTTAGAGAAAAAGAATGTTGCTACATTTCAGAATGGCACTGTTCAAAATAAAATCAGTCATACTAAATTTTTCAAACAACTGAGGTTGGGAAAACTGTACTTGGATAAAGACTTTCTTTGAATTCCATGATTATTTTTTAAACAAAACAAGAAATAAAAAATCAATACTATAAAATCAGATACTATTTTTAGTTCCAGTTAGCCTCCAGCAGTCACAATAAAACTGCAAAGCTAAGCTCTAAATTTGTTAGATAACGTGGTTCACACAGTCAAAGTATTATAAAGTGTGTTTTAAGGAATTATGTATGAAATAGATATCAACAATAAACCTGTATGGGAAAGAGAAACAATAAAATAATCTTCACATAAATTCTGAGCTGAATCTTGAAACATTTCTCAGCTCTCACACCCACTTCTTCCACCATCAAAATCACAACAGCTTAAGTAAGATTTCTGCTTTCAATATTCAGAGTCCAGAATTCATTCAATTTACATTCAGAAAGGCTGCACAACATTTCAAGACATGGTTCACAATAAAAGATGGAAACAGAAAATTGGACCAAATATGCTACTAAAGGAAAAATTTGTCTTAAAGAAGTATTAGGTATGTTTTCAGAATGACAGTATCAGTGGCTTTATTTTAAGGACTCTTATCCTGCAAGTAATTAAGAAATGTGCTTCCTCAAAGAATGTGCAAGAACTCATGGCTTACAGTGCATTAGTTAGAAATTTTCCTGTCTGGGAATGTATAGTAAAACCACAAGTAAAAACCTGAGCAAAAATGAAACTTAATAAAAAAAAAAAAACAAATAAAAATTTTAATTGGAAGGAAGGGAGGAAATGCTGTCAGGTTGAGAAGCTTCTAATGGTCATTAGATTCATTCAACAACTCTTATACTTCATCCAGCAACAGGGATACGTACATGCAAACCAGCAGTACATCAGCTGAACACTACACAGTGTTTTTATTTAATAACAGATGGCACTTGTCTTCTCTTATGCATGCTGCAAAAAGAACTTTATAACCCAGTGCTCAAGTCAGCTTTTATTTGAGTCAACAGCAGTTTCTAGCTAAGCAAGATTTGGTCTTTGAGCAAATTCCTACACTGTGCTGAGTACTCCAGGAAAATATTCATTATTATAAAGCCCCAAAACAAAGGGCCTTACAATTTTTAAACAAATATCAAATCCTATGATCTAGGTATTATTTAAATTGACAATGGCTTTAAAAAGTCTGCAACTGAGCCTTTGTATAGGTAACAGTAATTTCCCTTAAGCACTTCCTGTTACCAATTACTGGATGATTGGTCTAACTTGAAAGTAAGTGGCATTTAACCAGAAATGTTCAATAAAAATACCATCTAACAGAACATGATAAATTATCCTTGCTTTTTTAGCTTGTCTGTATGCATCATTTTACCTTTCTGTCAAATATAATACAATTTAAATTAAAAACAGCTGTGCATGTCCATAATCACATCCTGCCTTGTCACCCTCTCTTTCCACTGTAGTCACAACTACTTTTAATTTACATAATAGTGGCCAAGAGCAGAGCATAAGCTAAGTCACCCATGTATTCTTTTTGCTTGATGCTGGTGTAATTTCATGGATTTAAATTTACAGAAAGACAAATGGAAGACAGCATTAATGAATCAGGCATCATTTCAACAATATTTACTTGCCTTTGTCTGCCTTCACTTCCAATCATTTTTTACATCTTAACATCCATATAATCAAATTCTTTATAAAATAAACATCTAATAGGTCACTTCCCTTCAAAACTAAAAGCATGCAACACATAAAATAGCTCTGTTAGTAAGAGGAAACAATGCCCTATATCAACTGGAAAAGGTAGCATTTAAATCTATTTTTTTAGGATCTTTTTTCCTTTGCCCACTAAGAGACAAAAAAATATGGCAACTTTTACAAGGCATCTGCTTAACATTTAATTTCTACATGTCAATCCAGAGTGAAAATTGAAGAGCAAACCAACAGATATTCCTTATTATCATATGAGGAAGCATCGCAGCTTTCCCCTGCAGTCAGCCAGGCTACAATAATTTTCATTTAGGAGTTTTCTGAGAAGGATTGCTAGAAACTACATCCTCTTGAGTAAGCAGCTCAGAAAATGCAACTCTCGCTATCCAGAACAGGAAATAAGTGAATAGCTAATAGTATCAAAGTCTTCATTTTCTTTATGTTGGCTTTAAAATAGCTAAATAGCTGTTCAGAGTTTCTGATATTTTGATTAGAAATGATCAAATGATGAGAAAATGTCATGAAGGCTCATGTTTAGCCAGATAGTAATAACTGTCAGAGAAGTTACACATTACTTTAATCCTTAAACAGATGATGTTTGCTTCCAACCACACAAAATAGGAAGGCTTGGGAAACAAGCTTTCTGTTACTATTGTTCCAGGCTAGGTCTTAATTTATGTATTATGCAAACAGTGTTTGTGTAAATATTGTCTGCCAATGATATTTTATCTTTGTCCCTGTTCTGTGAAAAATATTTTTAGAAATGGCACATACAATGTAATTAACAATCACCATAGTGTTTCAGAGATTAGAAATCATTTGATAACAGAGCATCAATTACACCATTATTTAAAATGTGATCAACACAGTCTAAGTCTTGAAAAAGCTTCAAATTTTGCAAATGCAGCTATGTTTAGTATTTGTAGTTACTTTTAATGTTTCCTTTTGTATTTTGAAATAAGGGAAAAAATATAAAGAGAACATTGATTTTCCTTCTTTTTTTTTTTCTCTTGACCCTTTAAGATTAAAGTGAAAGAACGGCTGTCATTATAGACATAGAATGAATTTTTTCTTTAAGGACAGATCTTGCATGAAATATTGCTTCAAACAAAAAGTATCTGTGTTTAGAGGATGATTTAAAAGATAAATGTAATTTTTGTGACCAAGATTTTTTTTATGTCAAAAAAACCTTGTTACTTCGAAATAGTACCTTGTAAAAGTGCTTTGAAACTCCTAAGAAATCCACTTCATTCCTTCATTCTTTACTACTTCCTTGGCCAATAATTTTTGCATCATGACTTAAAAATATTGCAAGCAGTGGATACAGAAAAAATCTAGAAAACTAGCTTAGACTAAATTCCTTGGATAGCTTCATTATGTGAAGGCTAAACCACTGTGTGTTGGTTAAGTGTCATTTATATCTTATAAGGCATCATTTTCTTTCAGCTGAAAGGAAATATTTGCAAGTTCTTTTATGGGGATATCATTGGCAATAAAAAGGTTATTTCACTACAGACCTTTTGGGGTCACTCAGCAGCTTCCCTTGACCTGATACTGTCTATAGTTCACAAATCCCATCCGTAATTTTGTTAATGATTCATTGAGTTCAGTTTGGCCTGAAAACAGTCAAGGTGCGTGGGAGTAACTAACACAGAGCAGTCCCCTTTCAATTAGAGAATAAGAAGAAATTATCTCTCCATCTTCCTTTATTCCAAAAATGCCTTAAACTTCACCTTTCAGATAAATAATGCTCCTAAACTGTGTAATTTCCAAGGGAAGATTACAGGCTCACAGCATTTATTCAGAGCCGTGTTCAAACACTAAACTCACACACATTCAGTCAGCCAGGCTTAGCTTTCATCTGCTAGAGACATGAAATAAAGCAGGAGGGACTGTTTATTATGTACTCCTTGTGATGTCCAGGCTCCCTGTTTTCCAGCTGGCAAACAATGAGGATTACATACCAACCACACTAACACAGGAAAGCTAATGAAAATGAAGTAATCAATACAGACAGCACAGACATATGAATGGCTATTTAGGCTATTTCCTAGTGCTCCAACCACATCCCCCCGAGATATAATTTCTCTTTATTACTCATCCGAAAGTCAGCAAATTAAAAAATGCATTTCCTTCCCACTGCCCTAGACCCTAAAGCAAAATGCACACAGTCAAATCCATAAGTAGAAACAAAACCTGCAATCCTATCATCATAGGCTTTCAATGCTGCGCATCATTTCAGTAATGTGGCTTCAGAAGAATCAATAGTGCAATGCTGCTTTAATTATCACTGGCTTGAGTATCCCTTGGGGCACCTCTTTTGCCCAGTGTGAAAGGATCAATAAGCTTTCCACAAATTAAAATAACTGAAAACTCCAACAAACGGTGTTGTGGGGGTAAGAACGTAGCTGAAGTATTCCAGGAGTTAAAAACTGTATTACATAGAATTGCAAAGTAATATTATTTCACCCTTCCAAGCATCTTACAAGAGCAGTCAGTAGAGAGAGCTGCTCTAATGGACATGCCAACTTACTCTGAAGAACTCTTTGGTTGACCCTGAGTCCAGTGTCCCATAAGCGATTTCGGTTTGTTTGGCCAGGTCTTCTGCACTTTCTATGGGCGAGACCATTCGCTCAACAGTCAAGAAAGCAGCGAGGTTAGCAGTGTAGGATGAAATAATGATGAGCGTGAAGAACCACCAGACACCTCCAACAATGCGACCTGAGAGGGATCTAAACATGAATAAGATAATGCACATTTTCCTGTCTCATAAGCCACGAAGAGAGAGAGAGAAAGAGAGAAGGCACCATTATTGCTGAACACGTATCATTAAGTAACAGGCAATGGGAGGGAGATAATTTGCATTCTAAATACTAATAAATGCTTTTTCTCTTGAATCTTAATGCCTACAGTACAGAGTCCACTGTACTGCAAATATGCAAAAGGACATACAGAAGTTTGAATTCTCTTGAAGAGTAATCCCAGTGTTCTTACTATTTCAGGAAATGCCTAACATAGCAAAAATGTTGTGAAATATACTGGATAGGTAATCTCTTTTTGAAGACAAAAGTAAAGCATGGTAGCTGCAAATCAGTAGCTTTCTCTGTTTCCTCTTGAAAAAAAAAAAAGACACAAAGTCTTTGCACATGGATTATGTTGGCTCTAGGATTAAAATGCTTCTGCCACCAAAATTTTCAAACATTTTGCAAGCTACTGCAATCATTTGATCTTTCACATTTTTCTTATTTAAGAAGCAAGAATTTTGTTGTAACAGATATTTATGTCAAGTAAAAAATTACATCTTTCATTTTAATACCTGCAATTTGACGTGAAGGCTTTTGAGGAGTAATGTACATCCAGTCATAATCAGTAGCAGTTTTATTGCTACCTTCAATAATAGCAGAGTTAGACCAATGCTGAATACTCTCAAAATCTCACTGTTAATGGCTAAAATGAAGCATTCAAGTTTGAATGATTGGTTCATAATGTTTAATTAAGAAGTTGTGGTTACTGCACACTAAAGTTCCAGAACATCTTAGGAAGTTGAAAAACTAAGGACTGGGATCATATATTACATCTGAGACACCCACTGCATATGGCACAGCTTAGTCGTACAGCGTGGCTTCTCACAAACAGACAGTCAAATATTCTCTCTCTCTCAGACAGCGATATTCTGGAAGCAGTATTGTAGAACTTGATAGGGAACAGAAATGGGACATTCATTCATGCAAGGCAAATACTCAGCACAATAGCGTGCATTTCATAATTGTAATACAATGGAACTAATTTAGCAACAGCACAGATCCTCTGAAGCCAACTCAGTGGAATTGCCCCTGTGTATACCTGCTGTTTCTGAGAGCTGTTTGTGGTTTATGCACATTGACATACATAAAATAATAGTAATGACTGAAATTCAAAGCAGATTCTCTGTTGCCCTTATCATAGCTATCAAAAAAGAAAAAATTAAAAAGGCTTCCTAAAGAATGAACTTCAAAACACTGCCAGGAAAATAAACGAAGGAAGGTTTTTATGCTTCAGTGTTGAAGATAAAATGCAAATGTAAAAAGATTTGACACAAACCTTGGGGAAATATCACATCCTTGTTGCATAAAGGCACCCAGGGAAAACCAGAGGCTGTTGAATATGCCAAACTCATTGGGAGGCTGGTCACTGGGTCCTTCTTTCCCATCCTCTGGTTCTTCTGTGTGCCATTCATATGGGCTAAACCTGCTAACTAGGAACAGGACCACACTGACACCAATGTAGGCAAAGACTATGCACATCCAGATCTCATACGCCAAAGGGTCCAAGAAGGAAAACACTCCTGGTTTAGATTTCTGGGGCTTTTTGATCATAATGGATATCCCCAAACTCATAAAAGGCTTAGAAAAATCAATGACCTCTTCTCGTACCAAAGTGATGGTCAGAGGCGCAACAGCAATCTCTGCTTTCTATAAAGAAAAAAGAAATATAGATGTATAGATTAATTGGAGTTGGCTTATACACTCAGCTAAGCAGCTAATTCCAAAGGTATGTCATTAACATCAGGACACTGTGTCTTAAATGTTCTCTATACCATCTTTCTGGTTTTTTCTATCACAGTCTATATATTTACTTGACATGTTTTTAGTAAAACATACATATTGCAGGTTTTTATTTTACAGAATTATAGAAATACTTAATTTTCCTGCTAAGGAGAAGACTCTTAAATCTTATGGAGGTGGGCAGCGGTGTAGGCAGATCCTTTTAGGTATTAATTTAGATTTAAAGTAAAGGAATTCAAAGAAGAATGAAAAATCAGAATGACCCTATTGTCAATGAATGTATAGAGGTTTTTTTATGAGATCCTAGAAGCAGTTGTTTATTATCATATTTTCATCAGATACAATCATTCCTCGAGGGAAGCCAGCTCATAGACTCAAGGAAGTTCCAAATAGCATGAAGCAAAGGTGATTAGCTATTGATGTGATGCCACAAAACTGCACGCAGTTGTCTTGGGTGAAAGACAGTTCATTAGGAAAGAATTAGATTTTAAACAGTGCAAAAGGCAAGTATACAGAAAATAGCTGTGCAAAATCATGCGATAAAAAACCAAAAATCATGCTGAATCCGTCCCCATTAGAGACAGGAATAATTTTTATTATGTTTCTCTGATATGTTTTCAGAATTAAGATCTCAGTCTTGAATGAATTGTTATTGATGATGACGGTGATACAGCTGCTAACAATGATGTCTGCATAAAGTATAGGGTATTGCTGCTGAACTAATGGGTTCTTTCTGTCATTAGGGACACAACATTACATTAAGATTTGCTCCATTGCCTTGTCCTGCCTTGTGTGCCAAAGCTGTCATTTCAGCAGTATTTAACATGGGATTTGTAAGAGGAACTGGGACAAAAGATGCACTGGTGGGAGGGGAACTGATGCAGAAGCTGCTGAAGCCTTTCTCCTGTTCATCATCGTGGTGGTGTATCTAGGTGGATTTCCAGAGCAGAGCCTGTGCTCTGTGCCCAACATGGACTTCTGTATGGCTTATGGGCTGAGGGTAACTGAACATATTTTGAGAATGCCTGACTCACAACCTGCCTTCTGCAGTGGCATTACTCCGCTTTAGGCCTCAGTGTATGAGATAATCTGCCTGTATTTTCCCCACCCAGACCCAGGCATCTTCGCAGGCACAATCAAGAGCTATTCATTAATCTCCATAATAGAACTGCCATAGTTTTATTTTCTAAATACTTAGTTGACCCAAATACATTTTATGGGGTGGCATCTTCAGTTATAGTACGTAGCCCATAATTTAGCAAAGCATTTAAGCATGTCTCTCTTTTAGGATGTTCTTAAGAACTTTCATACTCAGTAAAATATACAAGGATATATTTAAATCCCATAAATTTCAATGAGATTAAAACATGCTGAAAATTAAGGATGTGCTTAAGTAGCTTAATCCAAATGTTACTTAAATAGCTTGTGTGATAAAGAAAAAAAGAAATTGAAATACAGGCTTTTTTGTCATCTCACAACTTTGAAACAGATAAATGCATTGAAGATAATGTTTTTGTTATTTTATACACTAAATTATACTGAGCTATACATACTTTATGGAATTTATTTTCAAACCAATTTAACGTAGTTAAAATTTAAACCTATTTTGGTAGCAATATAATTTTGAATAATTCAAAAGAACAGACTCATTTCAGTGCAGTGGCCCAAAAATGCTAATTTGTATTAGAATTGCTATATATTAATCATCAGATTTTATCTGTCATTCAGAAATAGTTATAAGGCAAACTATTTGAAAATTATGACTTATCATCATAATTTTTTGTAAAGATATTATAGTTTAAGCAACACAATTAAAATCATCAATTTGCAAGCATATCAGACATTTTCTCTGGTGTTAATGTCTTAGGTAAACATGATAATATAGTTAATTCTCTGAATTTTAATGTAAATTTTGTAATACAAGGCATTTTTAAAAATTGGGCTTCTTGAAGTCTTGCGATTACATAAGTCTAACTGAAATAGGTATTTTAAGATAGGTACTATATGAAGAACAATAACATGTCTAAAATACATTTTTAAATATCCTGATAATTGTAAAGTAAATTTAGTTTCTGTAGTCTAAGGATTGTAGGATGGTTTGGGCTACTGGCATTGCTGCGTATTTTTGTATTTCATCTCACTTATAAATTCCTTTTTTCTAGAAGGATGGTTCCTAAATTTAAGTTTCTCTGAACACCTAATGTGGAGTCCTTGAAATGAATTAACTGAAAGACTAAGGGAGAGTGTGTTCTATTAACTGCTAATCTTCTCTTTATTTGTCACACAGTGGAATCTTCATTAACACGGTGTAAATGATAGACCTGGTCACTGGTCTTCAAAAATGTTGGCTAATGCTTCATTTTTTGTGCCTGCAGATTGCTACTGGGATTAAAGCAAGGACCCCTGAGGGCTGTTAGTTTTTAACATGTGAAGTGGAAAAGTGACAGCATCATCATAGTGTGAACTGTGGAGATTTTAAAGACCTAATTAGCACACACACTCCATATTGTATATGAAACACTGGATAAGATTCATCTTAACAAATTTAAAAGCTTAAATAGTAATGCAGAACTAGAACTACATCAGAACTAGCTGCCTGGACTACTTTAAGTAGTTAAAGAGGAGAAATAGGAACTTACCCATTTCATTGCAATAGTGATCTAATGTCAGATTATTCATAACATAGATGTACCTGTTTCATGCCAATGAATGTTCAGGGACAGTACACAGCTAGTTCACAATTAGATGCCAAATAATTGGGAAAAGTAGAGCCTCCCCAGTCTGATCATATTACTTAATTTTTTTTAAGAATATTGTGTGCCACATTAAGGTCTACATAAACTTATCACTGCTGAAAGCTGAATAATGACAATAGCTGTGCATTGTAATCATCAGCATTTGTGCTTTGCCCAGTTAATGTGCATCATATAATTATGGATTTAAATGATTAACACTATAACAATGGTGTGAACAATTCATGATTTTGTTGCCAGTGAAATCTGTTTTGACAAAGGCTAATAATACTTCACACTTGAAGCAACTGCATCTGTAACAGCATTTCAATCAAGGCTGCACCACTAACGAGTACAGATAATACAGACAGATTCTGTATCCTTCCAATATTATACAATGGGGCAAGATTGAGTCTGATGGTAAGAGACTTTCACTTTTCCTGAACATACTATTATAACCTTTTGAATAATATCTGTCCTCAGTACAAGTTGTATGAAGGTGGTTAAACCTATCTGCAAAAAATCACGCAGGAAGTGATTTCAACATCAGAAGCTTATGGCTTCTCAGATTTTAAACAGAAATGAGTTGTGACCTTTTCTGCTAAGCAGAGAAAGAATAGCATTCTGTGTCAGGAGAATGAATACTTAATTGGAGCTGACTATTACTGTATTGGGAAACACCTTTTACATGTGCTTAATGGTATTTCATCCCCAGCTAGCATTTCTTCTGTGAGGTTGATATCAAGGGCTGTAGAGACCCATATAGAATACTGTAGGCATTCAGATAGATCAGGGACAAACGACCAAGATTTCCTGGTAGTTTTCAATTGAGTGTTAAAAAAAAAACAGGAAAACAAGCACCTCCCCTCTCCCCCAACATTCTGTACAGTCGTAGCAAAACTGTACACCACAGTGCTTCAAACACTGTTTCCCCTGGGACATGATGGAAAAATCAGCTACAGAGTTTAGGTGACAACTGAGCTGCTCTATGCAGTCTGAAGGTGTCCAGCTTCCAGAACGACCAGCAGTGCACATGGGTCTCAAGGGAACATGGGATAAAACGTGTCCACCCTCAGTAACATGGATAGGACCAAGAGGCATTGGGGTATGGTGTAAAGAGCAGGAGAGGAGGGGACCCTTTCATGTGGCACAGAAAAGGATCAGTCTCACTGGCTGGCACAAAACTGTCTGTTAATCCTTTAATGTGGTTGGGAATTAGAAGATGTAAAACGTTTCCCAAATAGATCGTCTCGTTAACTTGCTAATTCAGTTGCAAATTCTGTCCCAATCCTGACGGCTTACAAAAAGCCCTGCTTGAAGCACAGCCAGCTACTCAGAGTACTCGTGTTTATGATTTGGGGATCTACTAGAGAAGATGAACATACTCTTATAGCTCAGCTTTGCAGGAAAGTCTCTGGCTGACTGATTTTTCTGCTTTCTCTATGCAGAATAGGCTAGGGAACCTGATGTTCTGTAAATCATCTGGCAAGGACTCAAGGAAGTTGCAGAGAGGATGCTCTTCATGGATTCCCTATGGAAATCTTAAGCAGCAAACTTTTGTAAGTTGACAGGAAGAATGATTTCCCTTAAAGCTATACCTGTAAAAGTACATTAAACATGCTTGGAGCAGCTCTAGGCTTTAAGGCCAGCTGGCACAGGTCAGTCTGTGTCACTACCATGAAAGTTATTTAACCTCTAAACCAGGATGCCTGCACTCAAGCTGCTCATAGGGCATGGACTTTTCACCATGCTTGTGCCCAGCTGGGCTCTGAAATTGTTTTAGAGTAATTATGAGCCAAACAAATATATCAGGGGCCATTGCTACAATTTAAATTAGTCAAGCAAGTTCCAGTTCCCAGGGAACTTCCCTGGTACCACTGATATGCTGGGATAGATATAGCCTAGGCAGACTTTGGACAGTAAAGCAAATACACTGGGCACCAGCAGACTTCAGTTCTTTCAGTAAAAAAGCTGCTCCAAGAGCTCTGCTGTGGCCCGTTCCCAGAGCTCAAATCCAGAACCACAATCAGACTGCAGCCTTCCTAAAGGGGTAGCTGTATGGGAGATTTTGAACTTGGCCATCAAACCTTTACGTTGGCAGCAGCAGGTCACACTCCAGTAATGGCATGGATCTCTGTGTGGGTTTCCTAATGGCATTCTGTATTTCAGTCTAGCACTAGGGCACTTTGGGTTTGATGAGGTAAATTTTTCAAGATAAATAGAAGGAAAAAAAAAAAACCCAAACCAAAAACTAGAGTGTTATTTCAAGTTTCCTCTATAATTTTCAACTAGATTATATACCACTGAAACTCTGCTATTAAAACTCTGAAACTGTGCAGTCATTGACTCCATGCAATGGCCATTGAGATTAAAAGCCAGACAAGGAGTTGCCTCCATTCTGGTAAAATAAGTTTGAAATAACCTTGACTTTTAAAATCTTGAGAGTTGAGCTGCTTCTGAGCCACTAAAGTGGATATACATACTTGGTGATCATTTAGCTTTTCCACTCTTTAAAGCAACAAGTGAGGTTGGTTCCTCCAAGAACTTGTAAGAACATACAGGGCTTTGTGAGGCTGCTATAACATTCCCATTCCCATGTGGAGGGTGAATCAACAAAACCGTTAGGTCCCACACTTCCTACAGTACACTGTCTGTTTCATGTTGAGGAGTGCCTTGAACTGATGCTAGTGGAGAAGACTTTGACAAAATTTATCAGCTATACTTAGTTGACAGAAGGGAACAGAAATGGAACTGCGAGAAAAGCCATTAGGCTTTTGCCACAACTGGCCCTAACCACCATTGGAATTGTGAAAACTCCAACTGTAGATGGACCAACTGGTAAGTGGTAGTTTTTTATAGGGAGATTAAGGCATGCTGTGGTGAAAATGTTCTCACCTCAATAATTTTAGGATTTTTTTTTTTTATTCCATCACCGAAATGAAAAGTTTCTCTAAGAATTCTGATCTGTTCTCAGTGCAGATATCTGCAACTGCAGTCATCAGCAAGCACAGCTATGTTTTTCTAACATCAGATACTATTTCATTGGATTTGTTGGAACTATATTCATTAAATATTACACCTTTGTGTTTCAACAGAATTGTTAACTGTTATGCTATTCTGAAGAACCCTTCTCCAGACCACTGTATAACTCTTAGTTGCTCTTAGTTGCTGAACTTACTAGGTTTGCTCTTAAATTTTATTATTGATGTTCATCTTAAAATTCTATCTTAATTCTGAATGGCCTATTTGTGTACTTGTCTGTAGTGGTTTATTATATATGGTGGAGTCTCCATTTCTCAAACTAGACCAAGAGCCCTATTTCTATTTTTAAGGATCTGTCCCCCATCCCGTGAAAATGAATAAATGTGTGATTTTCTTCCCAGCTAAGTTTTATACTGTATCAGGAATAGATGCTCTCTAGCATTAGTTCTAACATTAATGAAATTCTAAGGGATGTGCAAACTATTGACGTTCAAATGTTACAAGGTACTAGTTGAATAAGTAGTAGAATTTGCATGAAACTATTCGATTTTCTCTTGAAAATAAATGAAAGCACAGAGATCTGAAGCAGAATTCTGTTTCTTTTCTGTACCCCAAGGGTAAATAAAATGCACATATACTTCCTATTTTATGACTAATAGTATGATACATTAAATCCTGCTTCAAAAATTGGTATGCTTACCCCATAAACAAGTTCTCCCACCATCCCATTCCAGATTTTTGTCTCTGGATCCCTTGCTCCATATTTTCCATCAGGAACAATGGCAATTTTGTACTTGATACCAATATGTTTTGCAATTTCTGACGCCAGATCTACACAGTATCCTTCAAACTTGTCATTCCCTTCAAACGTATCATGGTTTTTCTTGAACATAACATATGGGGCTTCCTATAATGAAAGAAGTAGAACTGTAAAGGAGAAGTATACAGAATATACTCTGAAAAGTAACATATATCTACTGACTGAACAACACACATCTTATCAAAAGCTCAAGGATAATATTAACACATTTAAATTAAAATGTATGAGCAAAAATCCTTCTGGAAAGGTATACTATTTACACTGTAATTTGGCTTATACATTTCACAAGACTTATCAACCTTAAAAACACAAATACTATCCAAGAATGCATATAAATTTTACTTTGTTTTAAATGAAAAACCTCAGTGCAGTATATGCAAAATTTAAAGCATGAATAGAGGTTGCACCTATATAATGTAAATGACTGTGGGATAATGCAAGGTATTATTTACGCTTTTGACTTCAGTAAGTAAGCATATCCTCTATCAAAGTGTACTTACTGTCTGTGTAATTTCAGGTGCACAGCCTGAATGATTTGCTTTCTTGGGGTTTAGAATGCATAGTTACTAAGAGGCTACATACATTTTAGTGACAACATAGAAATAGGAAACGCATTTCCTCTCCTTCGAATAAGCAGTGCAGACTCTGCAAGGTCTTTTAGGATTAATCTAAGCAATATGCATGGACAAGAATGGTATTAAGCTGACACTGACTTTACATGCTGCATGAAAAAGAAGTACCAAAAGATTTTTGATTGGTGAGTGCCTTTGAAAACAATGAAGCTTGTCTTGAAAAGTGGACCTTACATTCCTTGTGTAAACCATACTATCACAATAGTGAACATTATGTGTTTGGGAAATCAAGGTAACATTGGGAAAACAAAGTCACATTTTTCTTTTTTTGCTCTGTGTGGATTCAGACAGCAATCATTATGTAAAAATGTACTTTCTGGTAGTATTTTAAATTACTTCACATAATTCATATTCATAGTCAGTTCCAGATAAAATACTTGTCACTAATTTCACAAAACAAAATCACAAAATACTGGCAAATTCAGTTTTCTCTGTGCTGGCCCTGGCAAATATTTTCTAATTTCTATTAGGTGTTTTTAACAATGGAAGATACGTGGCACTGCATGAGCAATAAGGAGACTGAAGAAACCAATTCCAAAATTTGTCAGCATGTCAGGTAAATTTTTCCTTTTGGATACCAATATGTAGCTCATGTTAGCAGGGTGTGGACCTGCCCAAGAGAAAAACTTGACAGGCAAGCCTGAACAGTGTCTTTACTTTACTATTATAAGGTGTGAAGGCAGAGAAATAAAAAAGAGAGATTATATACGGGAGACACTATTCCCTTTACTTATGTAAGTTTACTCCCTGTGGTAATTGTGCTCAGGACCCACCCCTGATTAAGGATGGCAGAACGGAGCTTTGGGTAATGTGAATGGAGAAAATTGTGTAGTTCATTTACTTCAATGTGAGAGAAAGGTCACAGATTAAATTCAACACAGTTTGGGAATGATGAAGTGTTAGTGCTTCCTTAAAGACAGTCAGGTTCCTAAGTATTGCAGGAATGTCCCACTCCCAGGTGTATTACCAGAACACCTCTTGTCCCATCATCTCCTTCTTACGTAATTCTTTGCTGTGGACAGGCCTCTTTGGACCACAAACCTTTTCCAGTAATTCAGTGTTGGACACCATTCATGCATTATTGCCATTACTTCAGCTAAGGAACAACACAGCAGGGAAAAGTCTCCACAATTGCCACTTCCAAAGTCAAACTCTGTCTGACTACCTCATTCCTTGACCTCTATATAAGTATAAATGCCCAGAGAAATCTGACAACAGCAGATTGCTGCATTTCTTGAGCACATAGTTATGACCACTGCATGGCGAAGGACTGCCAAGGACTTCTAAAAACTGGGGCTGTTACCATCTTGAGGTGTGCGTCCTGGGCACTGATAAGACCACTGAGCTACGGCATGAACTACACACTGCAATCACTACTACTACTGCATTCCTATCCCCAGCTAAATCAGCTTAATCTCGACCACCTTTCCTCCGGGGGGAGGGAGAGAGAAAAGGAAGAAGGGGCCCTGTCCTATCTCTGCAGTAGATCTTGATTTTGGGGAGTATTTTTGGGCGCATGAATTACATGTTCCTCCCTAATATAGGCATTTTGTTCCCATGAAAGGAAAAGCCAAAATCTGGGCCTTTATACATGTTATTTCACAAAAATGGTTAAAAACAAACAGAGGCAAAAAATACTATGTCTCCTGACTCTTAATTTGACAGCTGCTAGCTAGAAACACAACCAAGTCTTGGCCAGTATCCTGTGTTTGTGGATTGTCCTTACAAGCTTCAGATAGATTCCCCTGCTGCACCTCAAAAGCAATGTTGTTTTTCAAAGACCAGAGTTAGTGGCTGCTATCTCTTCTGATTCAGACTTTCTTATAAAACCCAAGCCAAAGGCATACAATTAAAGTCACACCAGGAAGTAATCATTCTGGAGAGAGGCAGAAAGCAGGCAGACACAGAGGAGGCCAGGTCAGCCTGTTCTTCTTCCCAAAACCCAGACACTGTGCTTCTGCTTGCACCTCATCACTGACAGGGCTGCTACAAAAAAAGCATTTAAACTGTCTCTGCACATCAGAGCAAAGTGACAGATGCCTTATTTTTCCTGTTAAAGGCTAAATAAACTTCAGCCCTCCTCCCCATGAGTTCTGTCAGGGAACACTGAGAAGGGGAGCAGTGAGGTGCAATATTGTCCTTGGTAGGTGCAAGCAGCAGCCAGTCCCATACAGCAGAGGGACCACCAAGTGAGGGCTCAGAAGACCTGGGTTCTGGCAGGGATCTGTTGGGTAACTTGGAGGAACTGCATTGGTTCTCTCCCCGTCCACTTCTCTTTCTACACACTCTGATCTTACCAATTTAGAGCAAAATACATCAAAGACCATCTCTTATAAAGCAATTCTCTTACAGAGTAAGGTAGTACCTCTTGCTGTGACTGCTTTTAAAGAAGCAGCAATTGAATGAGATCTGCCAGTGTGAAACAATACAATTAAAAATAATGGGAACACCTACTACCTCTTGCTTACTATGTTTTCCTTTCCCTACTACCTATTTTACACAAAATAAATAACGGTTTCTTTAATTGTTGTGCCTACTTTACCTGCCAAATATTGAGATATGTTTTTTCAAGGTAGAATTTGAAGGGGGTGTGTAGGTGGGACTGATTGTGGCTTTCTGATGTAGACTGTTTGCAAAAAAATCAAATAGTAGCACTAGCTTTAAATTCTGTCCATTTCAGACATTGGGGGTGACTCAAACTAATGAGGTATGCAGATGTTATTATAATAACACCAGGGCACTGAAAGGCAAGTTTTACTGGTTTGATAACAAGCATCTTACACAGATGAACTTGCAAGGTCACACTGCAAAGTCATGAAGTATCTGAATTGATCAATAGCATGTACTCAGCCATATCTTGATGCTCTTTTCTATTTATGGCAGTGAAAAGGATGATTTTTTTCCTGTATAATATATTACAATAGCATTTTCTAAATTAATGGTAATGTTAGCGTAACCACGCTAGTCTACAGATATAAGAGATGCATGATATCTATGGAGAGGTAATATCTTCTATTAGATCGGTTGAAATAGCTGAAAACAGTAGGCATGCTTTTTTACTGTTTCCAGTTACGGCACCTTATCTAATAAAAATCTTACTTCTCCCCACCATTTTTGTATTTATTACATTTTGAACTATAAACTCTTAACCTACTGATGTAAAACACAGGTTTGACTTACTGCTGAATGAGGTTTAACACCAGAATATTTGCAAGATTTCAGCTGCTTAGTAGTATTCTATGGGGTAGTGAATCAAGGAAAAGTCCACATTGAAATGATCAATGACTAGCACGGAACAGGTATTTGAAATGGTGCAAGCTTTACTTATATAACTCACAATTTTATAACAATACTTAACATTTGTAAATACAAGTTGATGTCTGCAACAATTACCTTTATAGATGTAAACAAATCATTCCACCACATTGCCACAAATTCATGTGTACAGTAAAATGCTCACAACTGATGATTCATACTATAAGGGAAGCTGGAGAAAGTAACTAACCCAAATACCAAACAGATCTATGTTTGGCTTTCCTATTCTAAAGTTAATTTCAAAATATTTAAACATTGTAAAAATAATTTGTTAAAGGACAAATATTTGTGCAAGGAAATGTCTCATTTTTAGAACAGGAGTCGCACACATTATCACACTTTATTCTGAAAGAAACTTCTGTCAATGGAAGGTTTTCAGTTTTTGTGTTTTGGTTTGGTTTGGTTGGTTTGGGTTTTTTGTTGGTTTTTTTTTTTTTTTTTTTTTTCCCTCTGGGAAGAGATTACCTTTGTCTCTCCTGCCTTTACAAACTGCTAAGAGGAAAACCTAAGAGCTGAATCGATCGGCCACATTTCCTCATTCTGCAGCTGACATCTTGGGAAGGGGGGAGGGAGAAAGAAATCAAG